>NC_079434.1:19259650-19302041 GCF_026213295.1 Gadus chalcogrammus | reverse complement strand
AGGGACACAAGGTGAGCGGGGACGGCGGGGTTGGTGCCATGGCAACCGTACCTTTATGTTCATTCACAATATTCTATGTTTAAACATTGACTTGATGCACTCCTTCAGACTCCTACCAATTCAATAAGATTGTTATTTGTGTAAAGATTTACTATTTGAAATGTTCAAATAGTTAAACGAAGAATGTAACTTCTTAAGCATCGGTTGAGGATTCTGTGTTTATTTTCTTTGTGAACAGGGAGAGATGGGTTTCATTGGGACTCCGGGGGCAAAGGTAAGGCCTGATCAATGAACTCCTATAGACCTGATATTAATCATCAATGCTGATTAGACAAGCCTCCATTATGCACGTATATTTCTATGCATATCTGCCATACCATTATGCTAGTTACGTGGTTTTATTATTTATTGATATGTTTCTGCCTGTTTTCCATTTTTTCTAATTTCTCTATTCTCTCTCTCTCTCTGTCTCTGTCTCTCTCTCTCTGTATCTCTCTCTCTCTGTATCTCTCTCTCTCTCTCTGTATCTCTCTCTCTCTCTCTCTGTATCTCTCTCTCTCTCTCTCTCTCTCTCTGTGTCTGTGTCTGTGTCTGTGTCTCTGTCTCTGTCTCTGTCTCTGTCTCTCTCTCTCTGTGTCTGTGTCTGTGTCTCTCTCTCTCTCTCTCTCTCTCTGTGTCTCTGTCTCTCTCTCTCTCTCTGTATCTCTCTCTGTATCTCTCTCTCTCTCTCTCTCTCTGTATCTCTCTCTCTCTCTCTCTCTCTCTCTCTCTCTCTCTCTCTCTCTCTCTCTCTCTCTCTCTCTCTCTCTCTCTCTCTCTCTCTCTCTCTCTCTCTCTCTCTCTGTGTCTCTGTCTCTCTCTCTCAGGGGGACTCTGGCCGTGATGGGTTACCGGGGCCGGATGGAGCTGAAGGGAATCCTGGGCCGCGCGGCCCCCCTGGCCCCCCGGGGCCTCCGGGCGGGGGCTTCACCATGGACCTGGAGGTGCTGCTCATTTACTGGGCCTTAGATATCCAGCGGCCATTTTGCATTGAGGCGCTGAGCAGTGCTGTTGCTTCCATGAGTACACTTAAACGTAGAACACTATCTGCACACTCACTAAGTGGGCGGATTTTCAAATGTCAGTGTTGTTCCAATTCGAATACTCCGTGGTGCACTAACCGGAGACCGGGGAGTGCCGCCACGGCTCGCCACCCGCCAAAAACATCCCGCTGAACGCTGAACCCTTTAAAGCGCCTTTTAGTTCGCAATGAGCTGCTGGCTCCGCCTCTTCCGCTACGTAGCTAAGATGGCTGCCGTTGAGTGAGAAAAAGTTCACATCGTTCCACACTCAGCGTTTTGACCGCCCGACCAACGCAGCGCTGATCGTGGCCTTTCTGGTTATGATTGTCAGGATTGACGTTTGAACAGAGGTGTCAAAAGTATTCACATTCATTACTCAAGTAGAAGTATAGATACTAGTGTTTAAAAATACTTCTGTAGAAGTTGAAGTATCAACTCAAGCTTTTTACTTAAGTAAAAGTATTAAAGTACTGGTTTCAAAACTACTTAAAGTATTAAAGTATAAGTAATGCAAGGGGAAAAAAATGCCATTAAGGACAAAAGCGTAGGCCGTGCCACAGGGGCCTATAGATTACAATCAGCTTTTTTTTGCCAAGTATGCTCACACATACAAGGAATTTGGTCTCTGCATTTATCCCATCTGTGAATTAGTGACACACACAGCACACCTCTATAGCACACTGCCCCACTTCCCCCCAAAAAACATTTTTCTAAAGGCCATCTAATGACTATGATGTTAATGTTGATAAAATTGGGATGTACAGAGAAGTGCGTGAAAATGTAAGAAGTAGAAGTAAAAAGTAGGCTGAAAAAGAATTACTCCAGTAAAGTATAGATACCCAAAATTTCTACTTAAGTATGGTAACGATGTATTTGTACTTAGTTACTTGACACCTCTGCGTTTGAAGATGTCACTCCTGATTAAACTTCATCAAAGTCGCAACATCTAACATTTCACCAAGCTTGTTGCTTGAAATTAACCTGACACATCTATGGTCAATTCTTATTGATAGGGAATACATTTTTATCTGATTAAAATAACATCCAATGGCTGATATATTCTTCCAATAAAATATGATGGGCAGAGTGTACCTCAAAGCTATAGTTTACATCACACAGTTCTACACAGTTGTAAACAGTTACTGTTTAGTTACTTACTAACTGGGAGGGGTTCAATCAACAATAAGACTTTAATAATGACTCTGTTGATAATGAGCTTGCTAACCAATCGTGTTTCTGTTGGTAGGATCTGGAAGGATCCGGAAAGTCCAGCGGCTTTGGTGCATTTCTACCCAAAGGCCCTCAGGTAACGAACGTAACAATAGTACTACTATAATTAAACACATTATTACTGCTACTCATTATATGTATTGTGTTCTCACAGGGACCTCCTGGGATCCCTGGACTTCCAGGAACTATGGTAGGTTAACTAACTGAGTAAATTTAGTTTAAATGAATCAATTTCATTTATTTATTGCGACTTATAATAAATAAATGAATGATTGTTTACCAGGGTAAAGACGGGTTGGATGGGCCTCCAGGGAAGACGGGAGCAAAGGTCAGTCTCTGGCCTTTAGGATCAACGGGAAAGTGCCTGGTGGCCATTCAGGCTGTCAGGCTATTGCGTAAGAAGTAAGTCTGGTGGTAATGTCTTCCTATGACCTCTAGGGGGCGTCGGGGGCGCATGGAGCTCCCGGCAAGCCAGGTGCATTTGGACTAAACGGAGATGAGGTCAGTCAACAACACAAATTAGAATATAATAACTTTAACTTTTCAAGAAAAACAAGAATAATTCACATAAAAAAAACGGATTGTTCAGTAATTAAAGCGGATTTTGGTAAATGCATAACATTAGCTTTTTGGGTTTGGGAGTGGACCCTGATAACTATTAAGTATTTTTCAGATAAGAGTTCATCTTTTTCATCAATCAGAGGTGGGGCTTTTAATGTGTATAGAATGTCGCTGCTTTCTGGTTCACAGACCCAGGGGGGGATATACAGCCAGTAGTGAACAAAGCCTCTCTCCCTAAACCTGCGTTTCTTCCACAGGGACAAAAAGGAGACAAAGGTGACGCCGGACAAAAGGTGAAATCCGCCTGCGTACAATATAAACACATTGTTCAGTAAAGACATTCACAAGTTTATGGATACGCACACAAAGAAAAGCACACACAAACACAAACTGTTGCTATCACAAGATACAGAAGAACCAAACACTGAAATCAAGCCGCTTTTTCTGCTCCAGGGAGGACCAGGAAGGGACGGACTCAGCCTACCCGGCCCCCCAGGGCCCCCCGGGCCTCCAGGACCAATCATAAACCTCCAGGAGGTGAGTGACCTGATATGGGCGGTGTAGGCCAGCATTGAGATGGGTTGGACCCCCCAGCCTGGAAGATAACAGGAGTCAAACCCTGATGTCCGCAGTGTACCTGTAGGAGCCTTCAGCCACCAGCCCCGCCCTGCTTCTTAGTGACCTAAAGCTTTACTCATCAGAAGGCACTTTGGATAAAGACATCTGCTAAATGACGAAATAGAAGAAACAGCCCATTAAAGATGGACCCTTGGTTTTCATGGCTTTTTTTGTATCACAAACAAAGGAAACATGAATTTAGGTTTAGGAATCAAGATAGCCCTTGGCATTTAGACTCATTTTCGGAGATCAGACAATGTCCCTGCTTTGAGAGGGATCGATAGGAATACATCGGCAACGCTGAAAACGCTGACACTGATCACGGTATCATGTGT
Organism: Gadus chalcogrammus; assembly: GCF_026213295.1. Taxonomy (NCBI): domain Eukaryota; kingdom Metazoa; phylum Chordata; class Actinopteri; order Gadiformes; family Gadidae; genus Gadus; species Gadus chalcogrammus. The sequence continues at coordinate 19,298,236 of NC_079434.1, read as the reverse complement.
TGACCACTTAAGGTGGAAACCGATGTTGGCAAAACTTGACTTGCAATAAACATCCGTCATCCACAGTATCAACAGCAGAAATACAAATGTACCAAACTAACTACAGACTCAACTTCCTGTTTCCTGTCCAGCTGATGCTCAACGACACGGACGGAGTGTACAACTTCTCAGGGATGGTGGAGCTTCAGGTAACCCTCGGTCCGGGCTTCAGCCAATCACAGAACAGCATGAATGTTCCAAACTATCGGCAGGTTAACCCAAATTAATGGACGACGCGGAGGCCTTAGTTGTCCATTAATTCCTGATTATGGACACCTCGAAGGGCATTATCCTGCTTGTACCATGGTCACTTGCCAAAGAAAATAAATTTGTCCCAGCCTTTATGCATACCCCAGATACTATAGGGTCTATATAGCATATAACCGCGTTTTCTTATTTCAGTTTAATGCATTTTTCACAATTTACCAGCTCTCGTTTTGAAGGCTGAACTGACAATTTGACTGGAACTACTTAGTAGGTGTCCATATATCAGGGATTAGTGGATACCCTGCAGCCAATCAGAATCTAGTATACCCCCAGACCATGGTATAATTCCTGACAATGCCCAGAGTCGACCTGTGGGCGTCTGGAACAAGAGGCCCTCGCCCTCTACCTGCTCTTTAACATCATGTTTCTTAGAACATGTAGATATTCAGTCAGATTGCCAAGGCCAACAGACAAAATATAAAATAACATCATTGTAATTTCTGTAATGACACAGTATCTGTCTCCTCACTCAAAGGACTCCTAGCTGCTTTTGTATTTTCAGACGAGCCAGGATGTTACGCCTAACCACATGAATTTAATGAAAGGCCAGATGATTGAGATTGTCATGATTGTTATATTCCGTATCCCACTCATTATTTACAGGCTCCAAAGGGCCCCAAGGGAGATATTGGATTGCCGGGCGTCAATGGACCAGCGGGGCCAAAGGTAAATATTTCTTTGTTGTTGTGGAGAATTCCTCCAGTTCTCCTCATGAAGTGACTCTCTGAGCCAGACTGGAACAGGGCGGGAGCCAACTTGGCCCATTTAATCATGGCTACACTTCATATTCCACAACAGTATTAAATTAATTTAGTTAGTTATTTTACCCAGTATTTATATACAATACAAGCCCACCCTTATACATTAGCAGAAGCCAGATTTGTACATACTTATGTATATATACGTGTGTGTGTGTGTGTGTGTGTGTGTGTGTCTGTGAAGGGAGAGAAAGGAGAATCAGGCGTTGTCGTGATGCCCGACGGCTCCTTGATGTCTGACCTCGGGGGGGTAACCGGACCTCCAGGAATCAAGGTGACCACATATGACCAATCACTGACCACCATTTATACCATGTAGCAGTAGTAGACATAATGTCCACTCACTTTTAACACACACCTTTGGTTAGAATGTTTTTGAGGGTCCGTTTGTAATCTCCAGAGTAGACACAAGTCATTCAGTAGCATTTTGAGCCACAAATTATTATATATTTTTTTATTATTATTAAATAATATTAAAAATATTTTGTTTAGAAAACATATTATTTTGTACAAATATTTAAAAAAATAGTTATAATAATATAATGTAATATTAGTTTCAAATATTTAAAAAAGCAATATTTTTTTGATTTTTGAAATTCTTACAACACAAATAGCTAGAAAACCACATTTAGTCTTTTGTAATCTCCAAATCAAGTGTCTTGTCTGCTATATCCTGACCTGAGTGCTTGTGTTCCTGTCCAGGGCGATAGCGGTTTGCCCGGAGCGGCAGGCGTTGCGGTAAGTCCCCGGTTGTCGTGGTAACCACCCGTTTGTCAGTTATTCTAACGTAAACACTGTTGTCGGCTTACTTAGAGTCCAACTAACGCGTTCCGTCTCACCTCACAGGGGCCGACGGGGCCGAAGGGGCCGAAGGGAGAGTTTGGGTACCCTGGTCGTCCGGTAAACATGAACACGCTCAAGAAATATGTCCAGGCTTTAAACTTGAAATAAAAAAAATAATTATTCAAGAAACAAAGGATACCATAGAGATGATTTTCCGCATAGTAATTAATCTGTACTTTTTGAATCGATTTATGATAGAGATGATAATGTAAATGTAAATTGCATCTATATGCCATCGTTCCGTTTAAACGTTGTGTTGTTCTCCAGGGTCGCCCCGGGGTGTCCGGTCCTAAGGGAGAGAGCGGGTCCTCTCACAGCCCGCCGGTGAGTCAGCCACACACGGAAGTCTGTCAATAGATATTCCCATTTTTTGGAAAGATTCATGATGCGTTATTAAAGAAGTTGTGGGCTTCTTTCGATGTTTAAACTGCCATCTCACAATGGTGGTCGAGGTGGAGCCCTGATCCTCTTCCTCCTCTTCCTCTTCCTCCTCCTCCTCTTCTTCCTCCTCTTCCTCTACCAGGGGCCTCCTGGACCCCCCGGTCTCCCCGGCCGCCCTGGCATGTTCAACTGCCCCAACGGAGTATGTACACACACGCGCACACGCGCACACGCACACGCACACGCACACATACTCTCTCACTCACTCACTCACTCGCTGTCATTTTCCCATGTGTGTTGTCCATCAGTTACATTCAGACACCGCACACATACAGACAACCACACACACAGACACCACACACACACAGACACCCCACACAAAGACAACCACACACACAGACCTCTCCACTAGCCGGCTCACGCTGTCCCCCCCCTCTCCCTCCCCCCTCCCCCTCCCCCCTCTCCCTCCCCTGTCCTCCACAGACCGTGTTCCCCATTCCCCCCCGACCCCACTGCAAGAACGCGGTAAGTCATGTGGCCCGGCGTGGGAACGTGCTCCTCCATCGTTTTGGTTTTCGCGGCACGTCGAACTAACAGCGGGCCGTCTGACCGTGTAGCTCCGCCTCCGTGCACCTCGGGCCCGCCTCTGCATGGATGGCCGTCAATCGCCACCCCTGACCCCTGGTTCATGCGTCAGAGGACCGTGCGTCGGGTCCTCTACGTTCTCCTCACTGCCTGACCAGTGCCTTACCGGGGATGATTCACCAACCGTCGGCCTTTAACCCAGACAGATCTGTCTTTAGGAATGCTCGTTTTCTTCTTCCAGACCCAGACCGAATGAATCAAACCCTGAGAAATCAAACTGCATGGATGATCTTGGATAAAAACGATATTGTTTGATGGGAATATGGTTTGATACGTTTGGTGCAAATCTGAACCAGAATCATTTTACGCTTGTTTGTGACGTGGAAATGTCAGGACGGACTCGGACATCATGAATCCCACACTCTTTCTCGTTCATTAATAACTCATTTCATTCATTCATTCATTCATTCATTCATTCATTCATTCATTCATTCTTACCCTTAGTGGACCCTCTATCGCCTCTCTCTCTGTCCCCTGTTAACCTGCATGGCGACCCTTCACTGTCTGCGTCCGAGTGTTTGGCAGCGAGTGCCTCTCACTCACTGTACCGTACTAGTGGTGTCAGGCAGACTGGGGGCCCGGGGCCCATCGAGATCAGAGGTACTGCTGCTCTCTCTCTCTGGGGCTCTGTGTCTCTCGCTCTTCCACTCTCTCTCTCTCTCTCTCGCTCTCTCTCAACGCATGTCTCTCCACCATGTCATTATGTCATGAAAATCGATGTCATCACTTTTTATTTATAAGTTGTACGTTTAATTGCAATTTTTTTTTTGTAGCTGAACGCGGATGGTACTGTAAATGGTAAGAAAAAAATATAATTTTAGTCATAAGTTATAATTTAACAATCCTTAATTTTCTCCTATCTGTCGTTTTTATTCATCTTTTTTAATTTGCATTAGAATGAATGGAAGGTTGTTATAGATAAATCACGGGAATGAATCTCAGATGGACTTCAACATTGAAACTGAGCTCATGCAGCAACTGAAAAGATCCAGGGATCGAAAGCCCTTCATACGATGTTCAGTTAACCTGTGGTCGAGATAGTGGAACAAGTCAATGTTCCACTTCAGTTAATCTGACTACAAACAACATTCATTTAAATTAAATTGAATTGTATTTGTGTAGCCCTTAATCACAGGTACAGTCTCAAAGGGCTTAACAGGCCGTAAATCTATGACCCCCCCCCTGACCCTAGCCCCCCAGAGGCAAGAAAAATTCCCTTAGTTAGCAGGGAAGAAATCTAGAGAAGGAACACAGAGTGGGGGATCCCTCCTTCAGAGTGGGGGATCCCTCCTTCAGAGTGGGGGTTCCCTCCTTCAGAGTGGGGGTTCCCTCCTTCAGAGTGGGGGGTCCCTCCTTCAGAGTGGGGGATCCCTCCTTCAGAGTGGGGGGTTCCTCCTTCAGAGTGGGGGGTCCCTCCTTCAGAGTGGGGGGTCCCTCCTTCAGAGTGGGGGGTCCCTCCTTCAGAGTGGGGGATCCCTCCTTCAGAGTGGGGGGTCCCTCCTTCAGAGTGGGGGGTCCCTCCTTCAGAGTGGGGGTTCCCTCCTTCAGAGTGGGGGGTCCCTCCTTCAGAGTGGGGGGTCCCTCCTTCAGAGTGGGGCATCAGGCGTTCAGAGTGGGGGTCCCTTCATCCAGAGATGGAAGGAGGGATCCTGATGCTGCATCAGACTAACCAGACTAACCTTTACCCTTTGCTCCTGGTGGCCCTTCAGGAAACTGTCCGAGGGGAGAGAAGGGGGACAGAGGTCAGCCAGGCCTTCCTGGTTGGTCTGCTTTGCAAAGTGAGTCCCATCTTTACCACCATTCCCCCACCCCACAATCCAGTCTGAACCAAACGGATCGGGTTCAGTGCAGTTCAAAGCACATCATTGTATAGTGTTATTCTACTCTGTCTGAAGGAATGAGGTTAGGTTTATGTAACATGCTCTGATAATGGAAGACAAAATAAGCATCATTATTTGACATTCATTAAACTACTAAATACACAACACCAAAAAAATCCATGCATCACAACAATTGGGATCGGTTTAACATCTTAAAACAATCACATCACATGAACATTTAGTTTGTGCCCACAGATGTCTGCCATTCATGTAAATATTAATATTATTATATTATTAAACTAGATTCAGTAAGGCAGTTGTTGTTGTAATATAAAACAACAACAGGCAAATTGTCTTGGAGGCTTGTATCGTTAAATGATGTGTTGCACATGAGTCCCAGTAGCGTTGTGAGTAACCTTTGTGTTTCCTCTGTCATCCCTCCACAGACTCATTGTATCCCGGAAGAGGCGGGGTAAGTCACGATCTGCTCAGCCAATCGGTGCCCTCCCTTCTGATCGCCGCTACGTGTGTGTGTGTGTGTGTGTGTGTGTGTGTGTGTGTAAATATATGAAAATGTGTGTGTCTGTGTTCCAGCTGGGTAGCCATGGTGACCAGGGCATTAAAGGGGAGAAGGGAACGCCTGGGTACGCGGGTATCCCTGGGAGACAAGGAGCAACGGTACGTTCTGTTTCCATGGAAACCCCATCCAATGAAAAAATAAATAAAGACATATATGTGTGCAGCAAAATAAACGATAGGATAGATGTCTGAAGCATGAAGGAATGAATGCATTAAGAATGTCACTGCCCTGGTGTGACAGATTAAAATACACACAGACTCACTCACTCACTCACTCACTCACTCACTCACTCACTCACTCACTCACTCGCTCACTCGCTCACTCACTCACTCACTCACTCACTCGTTCACTCACTCACTCGTTCACTCGTTCACTCGTTCACTCGTTCACTCGTTCGTTCACTCGTTCACTCGTTCACTCACTCGTTCACTTGTTCACTCGTTCACTCGTTCACTCGTTCACTCACTCGTTCACTTGTTCACTCGTTCACTCACTCGTTCACTCGTTCACTCGTTCACTCACTCACTCGTTCACTCACTCACTCGTTCACTCACTCACTCACTCACTCACTCACTCACTCACTCACTCACTCACTCACTCACTCACTCACTCACTCACTCACACTACCTATAGTTAATATATAGCATAGCAGTAATATAGGAAATGGTCTGTCTGTGTGTGTGTGTGTGTGTGTGTGTTCCCCACGCTCCGCCCGGCTCCTCTCTAACTCCAGCTCTCGTTCCAGGGGCCTCCGGGCCAGTCTGTGCACGGCCCCCCAGGTCGGCCGGGGGTCCCCGGCTCCCCCGGCGTCCCGGGCTACGGTAGACCCGGTTCTGTTGGCCAACCCGGCCCCCCCGGCCCGCCCGGACCCCCCTCCCGATACGGCTCAGGTAGACCCTCCACGACAGAGACCCCCCATCCCGCCCCATAGGATCAGACCGCGAGTGAGTGTGGTTAGCCGTTACAAGCCGTCTGAAAATCGGCCTTTACCGCACGTTTTAGTGACATCACAAGTGGGCGTGTCGCCCGTAGCCACCATACGCCTCGATGGACACGCCCCCTTCTGACGTCACAAGAACACAGGAAACGGCAGATTTTCAAAAACGGCTCGCAACGGTTAATCACACTCGCACCTCGTGGCGTGACGTCACATATCAAGCAGTGCACGAGGGCCGACCTGATTGGCCCATGTGCTCCCCCGCTGTGTCTGGGGTTAACGGTGGGGGGGTAACTGGGGTAACAACAGAGGGCAGACGGAGCGGTTGGAAGGTGGATCGGTTTGAGAGCTTTGGGAATGTTTTCATTCTGTACGACACATCGTATGATGAACCAAAGAACACACAGAGCCATGTTCTGAACCCGGGGGTAGACCCCCACCCACACACGGACACTAAGGATGTTTTCTGTTTTGGTTCTGACAGCGGTGACCGTCGCGGGTCCCCCCGGCCCCCCGGGGCCCTCGGGGGCGGCTGGGACCTCAGGAGCTGTAAGTCAGACCCTCCTTGTCTCTCTCTCGCTTCCTGTCTCTCTCTCTCGCTCCCTGTCTCTCTCTCGCTCCCTGTCTCTCTCTCGCTCCCTGTCTCTCTCTCGCTCCCTGTCTCTCTCTCGCTCCCTGTCCCTCTCTCGCTCCCTGTCTCTCTCGCTCCGTTGTGATTCGGTTCCTTGGTCTCCATCTTGGATTCATTTTACAGAAGGCTTGGTCTTTGTCCATCGACCTCTTTGGAATGTTCTGGTTGCATGGTTACCAGTTGTCTTGGGAACGGCACAATAATGGTAACGGTTAACTTGAGTGGAAATCGCAAAACGTAAACTTATGTTTACCCGATAATCCTTCGGAAATGCGATTATTAACACAACACAAACTTTTGGAAACATAATCAGCGATGAAAATGAAAACAAGCACAAAGCCAAACGTAACTTTGGTAATCGCAAACATAGACACAATTGTCAAACTAACGTAAAAATGCATAAAAATAAACCCAAACATAACGTTTTACCAGGACACTCTTCAACTCTTACATTCAATTCTTCTGATTTTTCAATTTCTATATGATTTATATTTCTTAACTACAGTGACAGTCTCAAAGGGCCTAACAGGTCATATATGAATGACCTATAACCCTGACCCTAGCCCCCCAGAGGGCAAGAAAATAAGGGAGTGGGGTTCATCTCCACCTTATTGAGTTGTTCTCCTCCCCCTGTTCTCATGTTCTTGCCCTCCTCCTCCTCCTCCTCCTCCTCCAGCTGAAGAGCTTCTCCACGCGGGAGGCCATGATGCAGCACACAGTGAGGGACGTGGAGGGAACGCTGGCCTTCGTCTCGGCCACCGGAACGCTCTTCCTCAAGGTTTCCCAGGGCTGGAAGGAGGTCCAGGTAAACACTGCGGACTAGCCTTAGATATGAGATGAGATATGATATAATATGAGATATGATATGATATAAGCTATGATATGATACGAGATATGAGGTGAGATGATGTTAGATAAGGTATGAGATATGATGAGAGATGAGATGATATGAGATATGATATGATATATACAGTAATATGAGGTGAGATGAGATGATGTGAGATATGATATGATATATACAGTAATATGAGATATGAGGTGAGATGAGATGATGTGAGATATGATTTAAGAAATAATATGATGAGATATGAGGAGATTATGTGAGATATGATTTAAGATATGGTATGATATGAGATATGATGTGAGATGTTGTGAGCTATGATATGAGAAAGGATACGATGTGAGATATTATATATATGATCTGATGTGATCATTTTATGTAATTTGAGATATAATATGACACACAAAAATATATGATATATGATTTGATATATGATATGGGATATGATGTATAGCGGGAGATATAGTTTACAATATCAAATCATGCATTAACAGAAACAATGTCCTGAAGTACCGTACCTCAAGATTAAAGAGCATCACAGTAAAAGCACAGTGTATACTGTTTAACATACTGTAGTCAAATAGCATCCCTATCAATACCGCTGATGTTAGCACCGGTTAACAGGGAGCTATGGACACTGCACCGCTGCAGGTTAGCAGTGCAGCGGTGAAACGTACAATGGTGACACGCACAGCGGTCATGGGTGCAGCGGTGGTACGTTTACCGTTCTGTTTCCCCTCCTCACAGCTTGGCGGCATGGTCTACCTCTCCAGTAACATCATCCCCCAGGACGAGGTAACGTCACTCTCATAGCGCTTCATAGACGGGTTATCATCGATACACACTCTCTCATAGCGCTTCATACACTGGTTATCATCGATACACACTCTCTCATAACGCTTCATAGACGGGTTATCATCGATACACACTCTCGTAACACTTCATACACGGGTTATCATCGATACACACTCTCTCATAGCGCTTCATACACTGGTTATCCTCGATACACTCTCTGGTAACGCTTCATACACTGGTTATCCTTGATACACACTCTCGTAACACTTCATACACTGGTTATCATCGATACACACTTTCTCATAACGCTTCATAGACAGGTTATCATCGATACACACTCTCTCATAACGCTTCATAGACGGGTTATCATCGATACACACTCTCTCATAACGCTTCATACACTGGTTATCATCGATACACACTCTCTCATAACACTTCATAGACGGGTTATCATCGACACACTCTCTCATAACACTTCATACACTGGTTATCATCGATACACACTCTCTCATAACGCTTCATAGACAGGTTATCATCGATACACACTCTCTCATAACGCTTCATAGACGGGTTATCATCGATACACACTCTCTCATAACGCTTCATACACGGGTTATCATCGATACACACTCTCGTAACACTTCATACACGGGTTATCATCGATACACACTCTCTCATAACGCTTCATATAAGGGTTATCATCGATACACACTCTCTCATAACGCTTCATACACTGGTTATCATCGATACACACTCTCATAACACTTCATAGACGGGTTATCATCGATACACACTCTCTCATAACGCTTCATAGACGGGTTATCATCGATACACACTCTCTCATAACGCTTCATAGACGGGTTATCATCGATACACACTCTCTCATAACGCTTCATACACTGGTTATCATCGATACACACTCTCTCATAACGCTTCATACACGGGTTATCATCGATACACACTCTCTCATAACGCTTCATAGACGGGTTATCATCGATACACACTCTCTCATAACGCTTCATAGACGGGTTATCATCGATACACTCTCTCATAACGCTTCATAGACGGGTTATCATCGATACACACTCTCTCATAACGCTTCATAGACGGGTTATCATCGATACACACTCTCTCATAACACTTCATCTACGGGTTATCATCGATACACACTCCTCCTGTTGACGGTCTATGTGTCCCGTTCTTCCCTAGCCCCGTCCGGCGTCCCAGGCCAGAGGAGACGCCATGGAGCGAGTACGCTCCGTCTCGCAGAGGGTAGGTCCCAGAGGCGCCCGGCACCACCGAGACTCACTCACTCACTCAGTGTGTGTGTAAAATCGGCCTCTTGTGACATCACAAGTGGGCGTGTCCGCCTAGATGTGTGCTGGATAGATCAGTCTACCAGCCTACCCAGTGGACGGTAGCAAACGTTGCTCATCTATCCTTCATATATCTGGGTGGACACGCCCACTTGTGATGTCACTCTGGCACAGGGAAGGAATGATTATTTATTTAATTATTATAGGAATTAATTAATCACACCCATACCTGGTGGCATGACATGAGCCCTTTAATGAATGAATGATTTGAATTGTACAAAGTTGTTAGTATTTCTTAATGAAGTATTGTTGGAGAACAAGGGAGTACTATCTTCATTAAAGGAGGCAGTTGTACTGTAAAATAAAGGCGCTAAGCCAATCCTTCTGGGGCATATTTAAAGTGGGTGAAAATGTAAAAGTATACATTTGTTTTTGTTTAAGGGTTTAAGAGACAGTTAAATTGATTAAAAGGTAGGAATTGATTTGATTAACAATATAAGAGATGATTAATTTGATTAAAGCTAGGAATTTATTTGATTGAGGGTATAAGTGATGATTACATTGATTTAAGGAAGAAATTGTGTTGCTTAGCTATGAACTAAATTTAAATGCCTCGTCAAAACCCATCTGTTTATTATGTTCTCCTGTTTTCTTGTCTTTTATTTTTTGATGTCTTTAAATTATTACTCTGTGAGGCTCTTTGGTCAACGGCGGTCGTTTTAAAGGGCTTAACAAATACATTTTGATTGGATTGGATAAAAGATAGTGAAGTGTAAAAAAGCCACGCATCATCGCCGCGCCAACCCCCAAAACCAGAGTCAGCCTATAGCCCCTCCCTCCGAGGGTCAGACCCCGCCCACACAGTAGGTGCGTTTCCATCCCCCTGATTTTATGCGAACTTTGAATTATTGAATCAGTAAACGGTGATGGAAACACCAAAATTCGCATAAAAATCCTCAAATTTCGCAAAAAGGTTTATCCGCTCGTTTATCCGAAATTCGAAAGAGATTAAATTCGCAAAATGGGAGATGGAAACACACTTTTCGAAACAGCTGTGACGCAGCGAACTTTGAACACACAGGACTGACAGTCTTTCCGATTTCCGCATAACGACCGGCCATAGCAACCCTGCCGGCATCAACGTGTGACGTCATCACCCTATTCCGCTGCAACCACTCGATGGAAACGCACATAATTCGTATTACTTTTTTTTGCGAACTTTCGAAAGATTCGCATCACCTTTTAGATGGAAACGCAGCTAGTGACCCCCCCCTCTCCCCCCCCAGCTGACCCTGGTGGCGCTGAACCAGCCCCACTCGGGGGACATGATGGGCGTGGACGCTGCCGACCGCATGTGCTTCGAGCAGGCCAAGGCCATGGGCCTGCCGCCGCACTACCGCGCCTTCCTGTCGTCCGGGCGCCAGGACCTGCTCCACGTGGTCCACCCGCTGTCCCGGCACGCCACGCCCGTCACCAACCTCCGGGTAGGACGGGGGGGGGGGGGCGCTAAGGGTGCTCATGGGACGCTTGTAGACACACACTCGTAATGTGTGGAGAAACTCGCACATAGGCCTATACACACACACATATTCACACATATACACACCTATACACACACACACATATTCACACATATACACACACACACGCACGTATACACACACACACGCATGCAAACATACACGCACACACACACACACACACACACACACACACACACACACACACACACACACACACACACACACACACACACACACACACACACACACACTAGGCCCCCAGAACACACCTCGCCCTTGTGTCATGTGACGTGATGGTAGGTCATGTGATGTAAGCTGAATTGATGATTTGAATTGACATGTGACGTGCATAATTTGGCGCCATGTGATGTCAGGGTGTTGATGTCATGCATTGGAATGTCGTGTAGCGTCATGTGATGAAATTGTGTGTCATGTCGTGGAATGTCACGTGACATTGTGTGATGTGTGTGTGTGTGTCTCCAGGGTGATGTGATGTTCAGGAACTGGCACGCGGTGTTCAGTGGCGACGGAGCTCCGATCGACGCCAGGATACCCATCTACTCCTTCGATGGACGGGACGTCCTCGCTGACCCTTTCTGGTGCGTTGTGTGTGTGTGTGTGTGTGTGTGTTGTGTGTTGTGTGTGTGTTGTGTGTTCGTGCATGCATTAAAACCTATGTGTGTGTTTGTCTGTGCATGTTTACGTTTCTGTATGTGTGCATCTCTGTGTTTATGTACAAACGTTCGTCCCAAGTTTGTGTGTCTTCGTGCATGCATACATGTGTGTGTGTGTGTGTGTTTGTGTGTGTGTGTCTGTGTCTGTGTGTAAGCGTGCTCGTCCCTGCGTACGTTTACCAGCACTGGTACAGCGACACCTTTGAGTGGGTAGCATCTAAGTCTGCGCCCCCAGACCTCACCAACACATGCGCCCTGTCCTCCATCTTCACCCTGCATCTCATCAAAGCCCACCCTCTCTCCCCCTCCTCCCTCCTCTGCCCCCCCCCCCCCCCCCCCCCAGGCCTCAGAAGAGTGTGTGGCACGGTTCGGCAACCAGGGGTCTGCGGGTGCAGGACAAGCACTGCGAGGCGTGGCGAGCCGACCACATGTCCGTCACGGGCCTGTCGTCCAACCTGCTGTCAGGGCGGCTGCTGGGCCAGCAGACGCGCAGCTGCTCCAACCAGTACATCGTCCTCTGCATCGAGACGCACAAGACATAGGCCACGCCCCCCCCCCCATCTCCGCCCAGACCTTTCTGACTCCGCCCCCTCTCACCTGGGCCTTTCTGACTCCACCCCCTTTCCCCTGGGCCTTTCTGACTCCGCCACCTTTCACCTGGACCTTTCTGACTCCGCCCCTTTTCACCCAAAACTATGTGAGTCCGCCCTCCTCCACCTGGACCTTTCTGACTCCGCCCCCTCCCATCTAGACCTTTCTGACTCCGCCCCGTCCCATCTAGACCTTTCTGACTCCGCCCCCTCCCATCTAGACCACTCTGACTCCCCCCCCTCTTATCTAGACCTCTCTGTCTCCGCCCCCTCCCATCTAGACCTCTCTGACTCCGCCCCCTCCTATCTAGACCGCTCTGTCTCCGCCCCCTTCCATCTAGACCTCTCTGACTCCGCCCCCTCCCATCTAGACCTCTCTAACTCCGCCCCCTCCCATCTAGACCTCTCTGACTCCGCCCCCTCCCATCTAGACCTCTCTAACTCCGCCCCCTCCCATCTATGTGTATGGGGTCTAATCCAGTGCGCAATTAAATCAGGAGCTCACTTCGAGTCGCCTCATACGCAAAAGATACCATGAGATTGGTGTTTTATGTGATCTAGTAATTAGATTTAACATTTATAATTTATAAAAGTAAAGGTTTGAAGATTCTCGAGAAGGGTCCTGGATGTACGAATAACTGATTTACCAACGACTGGCAGCCCTGAGCAAACGTCTGCCAATCCCCTGCGTTCCCTGGAACGCTGATATTCAGGGCGAGACAGACTGGGATAAATCGATACGTGTGGAAAGGATTCTCAGACCTAAACATGTCGGGACTTCAACCACTGGTTGAGTCCCACCCGCCCAAACCTCGCCCTGCGAGACGCACCCTGTCCAGTCCCACCGGGCGGGCATTCATGTGCCTTTTGTGTGTGTGTGTGCAATGAGATCAAACACTTTGAGAATATGCACCTACCATCCATGACACCCGAGTCCAGTGTTGCTGGCAGCCTCACTATTCTTTGTAGCTCCTGGATGTTATATTTTTTTCAAACTGTTTCAAGCCTACTTACCCGCAGTGGGACAAACAGCAGTGACACCCTAAACCAATGGATCAATAAGGGCTTGAAGAGGTGTGTTCATCCACAAAGCAAAACGTGGGCTGGTTTGGAGTGGCGGATGATTTTTTACATTCGTCCTTTTTACGTTAGGTTTAATAAACAACCCACACAAATCATAAGGATTTATTAATATCACTGCGCACCCTGTCTGTGGAAGGTGCACTCACAATTCCAATATTTACCACCTAATTTTGATGCACTGTATTTTATCTGTTTCTGTACTTTTTTCTTTTTTACAAATCTTTTTTTTCTAATGTTTTTTGTCCTTTTCTACTTCTAGTGATCTCGACCCTCAAGTACGTTTAACTATGTGGGATATTTAATTTAAGATTAAAGATTTATTTATGCCAAGACCACAATTAATGTTTAACCAGATTGATGACATCCACAATATAATTTATCGTTTGTAACTGTTTGTTTTTTCATATCTTTTGTGAAATTTTGTCAAATTGATCTTTTGCGTTCTGCCTCTTTACTGCAATTGTTTTATGCAAAACATTCCTAGAAGAATCACAAAATCCAAAGGGAACCTTCCGAGCCATCAAATGTTATTTCACCCCAGCAATACCAAAGAACAAAACTATGACAATATTTACCTTTTAGGCAGAAGTATAAGAGCATATGTTTTTGTACAAAAATTGGTGCTTCATCAAGTAAAGTTGTTGTTTTTTGTAACCTGTTTTGTTTTTGTTCGTAAATGCAGCCCATATGCAATGGATAATTTTACTTACGTACATTTTAATATTATTATGAGTGCACATAATCACAACGATTAATCCATTATTTAATTCAAGAAGGGTTAGGGTTAAGTACTTCCCATCAAAAGGCAAAGAAATTGTTGTTGCCATCCAGTGTGTGTGTGTGTGTGTGTGTGTGTGTGTGTGTGTGTGTGTGTGTGTGTGTGTGTGTGTGTGTGTGAGAGAGCAGTTGTGTGTCTATGGGCGTGTCTTCATAAGTTATTGTCCAAAACGTCTCATTTTACAGTTCACAGTAATAAAAGGAACCTCTTGCATAAACCAAAACACAAAATAGCCTTCCCAACCCTGTCTCTAACCCCAGATTATTGGGAAAGGGTTCGAGAAATTCCAACAACCAACACCCAACGCGTTGGGGAACTCAGCTGAAACAGGTGAGCTGGTTCATCCTTTCAAAGACGACATTACGAATCTGGTGATCTAGAACAATAGTTCATAAAAAAAAGTCACCAGTGGTTTCAGTATGTTAGGGATGTACATCATGTCAGACTGCTGGGGCATAAAAGCATGGCCTGATTGGTGATCTCCCGCTCTCTGAAGGAAGCATGTCTCCCTGCTTCGTCCTCCTGCTGGCGCTCCCTCTGGTGGCCTCTCAGTACATGGGGTCTGGGCGCTGCCCCTCTCCCCATGTGAAGGCCAACTTCAGCATGGACCAGGTGACATGCCGCGTGTGTGTGTGTGTGTCAGTGTGTGTGTACTGTATGTATACGTATGTATGTATATATGTATGTTTATATTTGTGTATATATACTGTAGTTCCTAGGACGGTGGTACCCGATAATGAAGACACCGTCGATGAGTTCAGAAGACTCAGGGCCAAGGTGCAGCTCATGTAACTTGGTCCGACAGATGGACCACTCTGTGCTCATCATCCCGACCCCCCATCCGTGAGTCTCTCTCTCTCTCTGTCTGTCTGTCTGTCTGTCTGTCTGTCTGTCTGTCTGTCTGTCTGTCTCTGTCTCTGTCTCTGTCTGTCTCTCTCTCTCTCTCTCTCTCTCTCTCTCTCTCTCTCTCTCTCTCTCTCTCTCTCTCTCTCTCTCTCTCTCTCTCTCTCTCTCTCTCTCTCTCTCTCTCTCTCTCTCTCTCTCTCTCTCTCTCTCTATCATGTACAATTGTGTATCCACTGCGTTTGTGTGAAAATTAGTCCCCTGACTTGCCAGTTGGTCTTTATTTATTTTACCTCTCACTAAACCAGCAAAAAGATGATGAGCGTGGAGTGTTTGCTCTACGAAGGAAGGGAGGAGGCGGCAAAGATGGAGTCCCACATGAAAACGGAGTCTGAATTCTTGAATGCATGTACGGTGATGTATACACAAATATTCCATCCTCTCAAAAGTATATGCTTCTCCTTGATCCGTCTGTCTGTAGGCTATATCTTCAACATTCACGTATTCTGTATTTATTTTAAAAGTGCTAATAAAGCTAGATCCTCCTCTTCTTCCTCTTCCTCTTCCTCCTCCCTCTTCCTCCTCCTCCCCCTCCTCCTCCTCCTCCTCCTCCTCCTCACCTCCTCAGTGATGCCCGTCTGGGAGATATGGACGTTGGAGACAGACTACACCAATATGGCCGTGCTCTACACCTGCAAGGACATCTTGGACATGGTCTACATTGAGATGGCTTGGATCGTCTCCCGCGAGCGCACCCTGCCCAGCCGGATGGTGGGCGAGGCCCTGGAGCTGTTGGAGGGCCAGGGCATCGACGTCAGCCTAATGACCCAGGCGGACCAGACCGACTGTGACCCGCTGCCGGAGGAGACGACTCCGAGTTAATGAGATAGATTTCAAATAAATGATTATGAAGCAATTATTTTGAGGGTTTTTTTGTATGGTATTTTTGTTATCCATAGTTGTATGCTAGATGGACACACACACACATGCATTTATGATGCATTTCCTTATTTTGTTACATGCTAATACGAAAATAAACAAAAACGAGTGGCACCTCTATTCATAAATGTGATTTAACAAAGGTAAAGGGAAAAAATTTAACATATGTGTTGTTTATATTACTTGCAATTGGGTTGAAGTAACCATTTGGTGAGTATTTAAAAAAAAGTTTGATTATGTTGAATTAAAAGGCCTAAAATGCAATGGGTCTACCAGACCCAGCAGCACCTCCTGTGTAACAAAAAAACGAACACCCTATGAGGGTTAAGAAAATGCATGCCCTGCTGTCTCCACTACAAAGTGCCCTATGGGCAAACTATCTCAAAGTCGGTGCCATGATGACAGACAAAAACTTTGATGCGATTTAAAGTTCTATAGTTTTCTTTTGCGTTTTCGCCATTGAGGTTTGGTTATACTTTAAATTGGATCATCTAATAACATGATGTTAATCCTAATCAAGGATGAAGATGATTTCGTCATTCACGTCGGGGCGGGGGCCACAAGTCTTTCAGTAGGTGCCTTTCAAACGACCAGTGCGCCACTGCACACACACACCCACTGAGAAGGAGGGGGCGTAGGGACACAGAACAAAACCCATCCCTGCGGTCCAACACCCATACTGCCATACTATTTAGTATGTCAGAAAAAAAGTACTATGTCCCAATACATAGCTTGGAAAATGCAGTATTCCAAAAATACCAGGATGGTCGGTGGAGTACATCTGATCGCATTTCGCAGTATTCAGCATATATATACACGACGACGGCATGCTTTTTGTCTGTTCTGCCCCACGATCCTCGGCTCTGTGATCAGTGAAATGACCTGTGGTATGTCTCAATTGTTATGCATACTGTGTCCAACAGTGCGTACTATGTAGGGGTAGATGCTGTAGGGCGTGTGTGTGTGTGTGTGTGTGTGTGTGTGTGTGTGCGCGTGTGTGTGTGTGTGTGTGTGTGTGTGTGTGTGTGTGTGTGTGTGTGTGTGTGTGTGTGTGTGTGTGTGTGTGTGCGTGTGTGTGTGTGTGTGTGTGTGTGTGTGTGTGTTTGTGTGTAACCCTACAAGTGCAAATAATAAGTAGGCTATATGATTTGGAACGCCGCCAGTGGCCGAGTTCCAGAACTCGTCTCGCAGATAGGGGGGGGGTTGTTGTCACGGAATATGGCAAGCCGATTGTGCCACAATTCGCTGTTAATCAGGCGTCTCAGTATCCCAACGGAGGAATACTGCGAGACGAGTATGGCTAAATACGGCTCGGTCCGGATCACGCCCACTTTTGGCGGCGGAAACTCGACCCGTGCCGCACTTTTGCAGACTGTACCGACCCGCGCCCTTCGGTGGAAATGCGCCATAAAAACGAATCGAGAGAGAGAGAGAGAGACATACACAGAGAGAAACATATTAAAAGTAATCTTCTGAACTGTCCCAGAGCACGATTGTCTGACTTTGTCATGCTACACAGAATGAAATTCAAACCAAAGCATTTAAATTGTGAGATTTATTTTCGACTTCAGAAGGGGTGTGCACTGTGCACAGATAGTAAAGTGCACCCCCTTGTCAAAAACCTAAAGGCTGACAATGGTATATGCTTTGTATTCTGGTTACTCAGATTTTTGCAGCAGATAGTGCAGTAGGCCTATAACCTCTAGTTATGTATCGTGCTCAAGTTCACGAAAATTAACCGTGTCCCAGAGCACAATTGTCTTACTTATTTCTTGTTACACAGGATGAAATTCAAACCAAAGCATTTCAATTGGAAGATGTTCTACGACTTCAGAAGGGTTGTGGGCAGATAGAAGGTGCACCCTCTAGTTATGTAGGCCTATGTGTCAAAACCACAAATGCAACAACGGGTAAATGCCGTGTATTATGGATACTCTGATTCAATAAACTGAATCTATTGAATCGTGTCCCAAAGGACGATTGTCTGTCATTTTTCGTAAGTGTAAACCAATGCATTTTGAATGGGAGCGATTCTCAGACAATTTTTGCTCTGGACTAAACAAAATGTTAACCCATGCATTTTGAATGGGAGCGTTTCTCAGAATACTCTGTATATATCTATAAATTATATATATATATGTATATATTTTATGCATACATATTTATATATGCTGTATTTATATAGTTATGTAGCCTATATTTATAAATATCTTTATCTATATATTTATTTCTTATGTATATATATTTTTTTTATTAATTTATTTATTATGTACGGAGGGGCCAACACTTTTCCTTGTATTTGGGGTGTTGTTTTTGGTCTCTGGTGCTCCAACACGCATACAAACTTTGAATAAAGTCTGTACATGATTTTTCTGAGTGAGATATGCATTTCTGAAAGTACCCCGCCTACAGTTACCAAACGAGTGAGTCAGTTTCGGCGCCCCCTCCCACGTAGGATGGGGGCACAGTGGAATATTACCTCCCACTTCCCCACTCCCCTCCAATCAGAGCATAGCTAAGATTGTTTGGAATGCGGACGAGCAGCTCCGGCGGGGGGGAACTCGGAAGCTCAGCTCCGGGAGAACAATCCCTTTCTCCGCCGGAGCTGCCACTGAAGCTTCGGCGGCAGTCCAGAGGAGGAGACATGGAGGAGAAAGGGATTGCACTCCCGGAGCTGGACTGCCGCCGAGCTCGCCCCGCCGGAGTACATCCGCCGGAGCTGCCGGACTGCCGCAGATGCTCCGGCGGCAGTCCGGCAGCTCAGCTGACCGGAGTTCAATCCCTTTCTCCTCCATGTCGCGGTTCATGGACTTCAGAGAGTCAAGGCCAAAGTTCTTTTCCCCCAATTCCTCTCAACCATGGCCGAGATATCCCCCACTACGAGTCTTTACTTGTTGTGGAAGTACCAGAGACGCCAGACGCAATCTTTATGATTCATAATATCATCCAAGGCGCACATAGCTTTTGGCTGTGATATTAGATATATTATATAAATACCAATATATTATATGATATTATTATTATATAATATTAAATTATATTATATAGATATAGATCTCCAGGAGTCCGCACACGGCAACAATCCCTTCTCCTCCATGCTGTGGTTCACTCTGGCAGCTCATTGGTCAATGGGCAGCAGCTCATTTGCATTAAAGCTACAGACACCAGAAACAGCGCATTCTGAAGGGACTGAGACAGAGGGGAATAGCTGTAGCCTGTAGGCGAGATTTTTTTCCAAAAAGCTATTTCCAGCAAACAGCTTCAAAAACATGTTTTCTGGAACTCGTATACTATGTTTACTTGTCGGGAAAACACCATAATATGTCTCCTTTAAGCCCGTCCGTTACTTGGCTCCATTTGATAAACAACCAACACAAATCATAAGGACATATTAATATCAAATTGCCCCCTGGCTGTGGTAGGTGCACTCACAATTCCAACATTCACCACCTGATTTTGTTGCACTGTAATTTATGTTTCTGTACTTTTTTTCAAACCTTTTTTTTGCCAGTGTTTTTTGTCCTCTTCTACTTCTAGTTATCTCAACCCTCAAGTACGTTTAACTATGTGGGATATTTAAGATTAAAGATTTATTTAGGACAAGACCACAATTAATGTGGAACCAGATTGATGAAATCCACAATGTAATATATCGTTTCTAACCGTTTTTTGTGAGAGAGAGTGAGCAGTTGTGTGTCTATGGGCGTGTCTTCATAAATTATTGTCTAAAACGTCTCATTTTACAGTTCACTGTAATAAAAGGAACCTCTGGCATAAACCAAAACACAAAATAGCCTTCCCAACCCTGTCTCAAACCCCAGATTAACGGGAAAGGGTTCGAGAAATTCCAACAACCAACACCCAACGCGTTGGGGAACTCAGCGGAAACAGGTGAGCTGGTTCATCCTTTCAGAGACGACATTACGAATCTGGTGATCTAAACAATAGTTCATAACCTCAGCTCTTCTCGAATATCAGCTTCTTTACTCACATATTTTCTGCAAAATATACATTATTTAACCCCCGTTTATTTGATTAGATTGATTTTGTGGTTTGAATCCCTACATTGCCTTCTGTTTTCCCTTTCCCAATAAGTTATAAAAATATATATTTTATCTTAATATGCAGTTATCGCTTCAGAGTCCAGATGTTGAAACTAAATGAAACTTGTTTCCTGGCTGTAAATGGTTGATCCTTAGATCATATTTAACAACTCTTCCCTGTGAAGTTTATAATGACGTTTAAACTTGTGATGTTATTCTGGATGCTCTGCAGCTGAGGGGCTGTGGCTGGGAACACCAAGTCCGATCCACGGAAAATAAATCTATATTTGTTTTCCTTTCAAATATTTGGTT
Source organism: Gadus chalcogrammus (assembly GCF_026213295.1). NCBI lineage: Eukaryota > Metazoa > Chordata > Actinopteri > Gadiformes > Gadidae > Gadus > Gadus chalcogrammus. The sequence continues at coordinate 19,277,598 of NC_079434.1, read as the reverse complement.
CTCTTTTGAGTGTTTTGTCCCGAAGGTCAGCGTGTTCTATTTTAAATAATACATGAGAACCCTTAACGCCAGGGATGGATCACTTTTCCTCAGGCCTAATGCCCACTTTTCATAATAACAATAACCCCTTAGGTGCATATTTCTAAAGATGATCAATTCAATATTTAGGTAGGAAATTAGTTTTAAACTGTAACATTACGTTGCAGATTTAGGTAAAAGCATATTTTGATCGACATTGTCATCGTGGAATTGACTCGGACCGATCTAATCCCAGTAGATCAGTCCTGCCATCCCTGTCGATAGACAGGGATGGCAGGACGGAGCTACTGATTAGATTACTGATTAATATAGGTGAAGTCACCAGTGGTTTCATTATCTTATGAATGGTCAAATTGCTGGGGAATATAAGCAGGGAAAACAATCCGGCTTGCTATCTGTCCTGGTGTCGCATAGCAAGATTACCATCTTAGTGACCATGGACTTTCATATTTCTATTGTGTCTACCTCACACATTGTAAAACAGTTTGAGTCCATTGACAAAGCAAGACTCTCTCCTTTCAAACATCTTTTTCTGGATAGGGCGTTTGACTCCCAGTCTGAAGGTTTTGGGTCTGAACCTCGATGTCCGCCTTAGTCCTACACCCGCTCCTTAAGGGCCCATGTCATTAAGGAGCAACCTACCACCACACACAGTGACGTCTGCACACCGATAGATAAAGCTTCAATTCACTGTATGTTGTTCCGGATGATAGTGAGGACATACTGCTAATCAGTGAAGTGAGGGACTACGTGTGGCCTGATTGGTGTTCTCCCGCTCTCTGAAGGAAGCATGTCTCCCTGCTTCGTCCTCCTGCTGGCGCTCCCTCTGGTGGCCTCTCAGTACATGGGGTCTGGGAGCTGCCCCTCTCCCGATGTGAAGGCCAACTTCAGCATGGACCAGGTGACATGCCGCGTGTGACATGTGCGTTTGTGTGTCTGTCCGTCTGTCTTTCTGTGTGTGGGAGTGTGAGTACTGTATATATACATATGTATGTACTGTACCTGTATGTATGTTTATATTTACTGTAGTTCCTAGGACGGTGGTATCCGATAATGAAGATGCCGCGGAGGAATTCAGAGAACTCAGGGCATAGGTGCAGCTCAAGTACCTTTGTTCGGCAGATGGACAACTCTGTGCTCCTCACCATAACCCCCCATCCGTGAGTCTAGGTTTCTCTCTCTCATGTACAATTGTGTATCCACTTCATATGTTTGAAAATTAGTCCCCTGACTTGGAAGTTGGTCTTAATTTATTTTACCTCTCACTAAACCAGCAAATGGACGGAGGGTTTGATCTACGAAGGCAGGGAGGAGGCGGCCAAGATGGAGCTCCACGTGAAAATTGAGTCTGAATCCTTGAATGCATGTATGGTGATGAATACACATACTGTATATTCCATCCTCTCAGAAGTATTGCTTCTCCTTGTTCTGTCTGTCTGTATATCTTCAACATTGAGTCATAGATTTGTGTTCTGTATTTATTTTGAAAGTGCTAACAAAGCTAACTAGCATCTTCTCATCCATTCCTTGTGCTAAGTAGCATCTTCTCATCCGTTCCTTGTGCTAACTAGCATCTTTTCATCCGTTCCTTGTGCTAACTAGCATCTTCTGAGAAGATGCTAGTTAGCACAGATGGCGATGGGTGAGAAGATTCTTCTCACCCATCGCCTTTCATAAATACTGCTCTCTAGCATCTCCGACCCTGCCTCATGTATTAATCTTCTCTCCTGCCCCCCTTCTCCTCCTCCTCCTCCTCCTCCTCCTCCTCCTCCTCCTCCTCCTCATCCCCCTCCTCCTCCTCCTCCTCCTCCCCCTCCTTCTCTTCCTCCTCCTCCTCCTCCTCCTCCTCATTTCCTCAGCGATGCACACCGGTGAGATATGGTTGTTGGAGACAGACTACACCAATATGGCCGTGCTCTACACCTGCAAGGACATCTTTGACATGGCCTACATCGAGATGGCTTGGGTCATGTCCCGCGAGCGCACCCTGTCCAGCCGGATGGTGGGCGAGGCCCTGGAGCTGTTGGAGGGCCAGGGCATCGACGTCAGCCTAATGACCCGGGCGGACCAGACCGACTGTCACCCGCTGCCGGAGTCGTCTGAGTCGTCGGAGGAGTTGGAGGAGACGACTCCGAGTTAACCTCATCGCTTTGATCGGTCACTCAAATCTTTAGGGAACTGATACTTGAATATATATATATATTAGTGCTGTCAAGGGATTAAAATATTTAATCGCGATTAATCACATTAATGTCATAGTTAACTCACGATTATTTTTTTCTATAATAAATATCCCTTGATGTCTTCGACCCATTAATTTTTTTCATTTTAATGCTCTTATCAACGTGGAGAAGTGCATCGGCTTGCCTTTTTGCAAATGTTTTTTTATATAAAGAACATTGGTATATACTGATCAAAACAGGATGATACAAAAAAAAAGCCTATAGTGCAATTAAACGATGAACATACAAACATTCTGCCTTGAACATAGCAGTCAGGCTACTGCTTCTTTGTTTTGAGCCAAAGAAAAAAAAGAAAAAAAAAAAGTGTTAATCGAGTGATAAAAAAATTCACGCTGTTAAAATTGGTTTGCGTTAAGGCCGTTAATAAGCGTTTATCTGACATATATATATATATATATATATATATATATATATGAAAGAGATTTCAAATAAATGATTATGAAGCAATTATTTTGAGGGTTTTTTTGTATGTTATTTTTGTTATCCATAGTTGTATGCTAGATGGACACACACCTACACACACACACGCACACACACACACACACACACACACACACACACACACACACACACACACACACACACACGCACGCACACACACACGCACGCACGCACGCACGCACGCACGCACGCACGCACACACACACACACGCACGCACAGATGCCCTTCTGTGTACGCACTGTCCAACAGTACTATGTAAGGGTAGTTGCAGTATGGCGTGTGTGTGTGTGTGTGTGTGTGTGTGTGTGTGTGTGTGTGTGTGTGTGTGTGTGTGTGTGTGTGTGTGTGTGTGTGTGTGTGTGTGTGTGTGTGTTGTGTGTGTAACCCTTTAAGTAAAAATAAAAAGTATAGGATTTGGAACGCCGCCAGTGGCCGAGTTCCAAAACTCGTCTCGCCGAAAGGGGACGATGTTGTCACGGAATGCACATATGACAGCGCTTTCGCTAATTTCTGGCACAGTGCTGACTTGAGTGCGCACAGACACGCGTGCATCTTCTACACTTGCGCTCTGTTTGTTTGCAGCAGCAGCGTCAGCGCGCTTCGTCTTGGATTGTCTCCGAATAACGACCCTGACCCTTTTATTAAGCCTGCCCCTCTTGGACGGTTCCTGACGGCTGGAGGTTGGTGAAAATATAAAAAAAAACATGTTAGGTCTTTGCCATTTTGTGGTTGTTTAGACTGTCAACATAGACTGCAGGTTGTTAAGGCGAGTTTGAATCCGAAATATGTGATCCGTAAGCAGTGTTTTATGTAACATTTAACGTAACATTTTGTTATATTTTCTTTCTTTTGGATATATTTTTTCAAAAACATTTTACACATTAATTTGTAGCTCTTACCGAGTTAATCCTGTAGTTCTCAGAATAATTTGATCTGCAACGCCATAATAAAAATAACAGGGCGAGTTATTATGCAACTAACACAACAATCCACCCTAGGGTATAGGCCTACACATAGAACCCCAACTTGAAATCCCGAAAAACGAGTTGAGCGACACAGAGGTCGAAACAAAGAGAATTCCAAACCCAGATGTCAAAGAGTTCAGATCTCTCACGTACGGTCCTTGCCCGGTCAAAATCAGGCTAAATGTTTTAAAATCATTTTCAAAAAATCTCTGTGTTGTGTTTTCTATGCGCGTTTGTGATGTGATGGTATCATTAGCCTCTACATCTGACTGATATGCTGTTATTTTAATGTTATGCAATGTTATGTACTGATTTTATGTAATCACAATTTCTCTTCTTCCTGGGCCTGTGAAGCTATGACGTCAGCAGCGTTTCTCATTTTACTGGTGCTGCCACTGGTCTCCTCCCAGTCCTACCACTGGGGCGCCTGCCCTGACCCTAAGATCCAGCCCAACTTCAACATCGAGAAGGTACACACACACACACACACGCACGCACGCACGCACGCACGCACGCACGCACGCACGCACGCACGCACGCACGCACACACACACACACACGCTTACCTACATCTTAAATGTGTGAGCTTAACAATAAATTGTTGAAGCGTCTTTGATTACTAACTGTAACAGATGTGTCATCAAATATTTCCCTCCACTGTTTTGGAACAAAAGCTGCATGATTACCGTAACACATTAGCAGATAGATAGTGTTACTATAGAAAGCTGTGATATAAACGCTGTTGATGCTAAACGTGGGTGCGGTCCGCAGTACCTCGGCACCTGGTACGAGATCGAGAAGCTGCCGGCGTCCTTCGAGAGGGGCAAGTGCATCGAGGCCAACTACAACACGCGCCCTGACGGGACCATTCAGGTGCTCAACTCTCAGTTCTAGTAAGTCTCATCACAGCCCTTTACAGCGCGTCACTCAGACACATCCCTTTAACCATCTTTTCCCCTCCGTTTTCCTTCAATGCGTTTTAGGAATATCTCCGTAAAGGCAGACTCATTGCGGAAACGCGTCTAGCTGTAAAAACTCTGTAGTACATGTTCAAGGCCACTGTGTGCCGCTGGTTGTCCACCAATAAAAGAAGCAGACGAGGTGGAGAAAGGAGTTTTTAAACCTTTTAGATTGAGTAGAAAGTACACAAATAAAACAAACAAATTTAGACGGAACTCTAATGTTGCCGCCTAGTAGGGAGGCGATGACGTCATCGTTTGCGTATCAGGCGTCCACACGAATCCAAACACGAAAACGCATAGGGCCGTTCTTGTCTGATTCACCCTGGGACCTGGTTTAAGAAAAGTGTGTTTTCGGCCACCGAAAACGCCGGATCCGTCTGGACGTTCGGCCCACACGCACAAGACGTATCAGTACATTTGCTTTGCCAGACTACAAAAACTAAAAGAAGAATCAACCATAAGAAGCCTACAATAAATACGATAGTCAGAAATACTATATAATATTAAAATGTTAACGTGTTTATACAGTGAAGAAGTATGCACTTAATATCAGATAACTTGGAAGCTGTCTGTCTATATCTCTCTTTTTCTTCCTGTCATGTTCTTTCCACTCTCTCTGTTTACATGCAGTGTTCATGAGTGCTGCAAGGTACTACTTTGGTCATACAAGCTTTAATCTTATGCATGCAAATCACACAAGAAAAAATGACAATGAAAACAATTCAGCACAAACTAATTTAAATTCATCGTCTCGAAGATGCATGTCATTAAGGAGCAGTTAGGGGCATCTTTCCCAGGGTACACGGTTACCACTGGACTATCACCCCAAAAGCTCTGTGGGAAACAAATTAACCAATATCTCTGGGTTGGCTGATGACTGGGGGTTTTTGTTTTAAAAACTGTGCTTCAGTCTGTCATGCGGTGACTGTTCGAGTTCCCAGTAGAGGGACAATGAAATGTCTGTGGGATATTTGGCTGATTCTATAGAAATCACCTGACTGAGGAAACAAACAGCTATTCTCTCTCTGTTTCCGTCTCTGTCTCTCTCCATTATTTCGTTATGCATTCTAAAAAAGAATGTGACATCTACCTACTGTTGGTACATTAATTCATGAAACTGGACAAAGCATTTAAAAAAAGAATTTATATCCGGTGTATTCAACCGGTATTTGCTTTCTATCTCTTGTTGTGTCGTTGTCTTGATGGGAATGTGGGAATGTCATAATGTATGGCTTACATAGTCCTGACTACACATTATTCCTTAAGTGAAGAATTAAACTTCATCATTAACCATTTCGATAATATAAGAGTACAGCTCTACACCTAAAGGGAAAAATAGGTAATCCAATCATTATTAATTAAGTATATTGTTCATCTCTCTCTCTCTCTCTCTCTCTCTCTCTCTGTTCTCTCTCTCTCTCTCTCTCTCTCTCTCTCTCTCTCTCTCTCTCTCTCTCTCTCTCTCTCTCTCTCTCTCTCTCTCTCTCTCTGTTCTTTATCTCTCTCTCTCTCTCACTCGCTCAGTAAGCAAAAGTTCCGGACAGTGGAGGGCACGGCAGTGATCCCGGACCCCAGAGAACCGGCCAGGCTGAAGGTCAGCTTCTCCTACTGTAAGCCCCCGCTCCGTGCACCTCCGCCACGTGATCACCCATCACTCATCAAACATCACTCACCACCCATCACCACGTCACCCGTCATCACGCATCAACCCATCACCCATCATCCATCAACCCACCATCCATAACAAATCAACCCATCACTCATCACTCATCACTAGTCTACTGGCAATGTAAAGGGAATAGAGTTCAACTGAGAGTGCATTGTTGTTGTTTAAGGCATAGTTGAAATGTCAGCCATAATAACTCAAAACTAGTCAAGCGAGTCTATCGGTCGATCTGCTAGAGGTGTGCCAGACGACGCCGTTTCCATATCATAGGTAAATCCAGCTAAACTGGTTGTCGTGTGTGTGTGTGTGTGTGTGTGTGTGTGTGTGTGTGTGTGTGTTTTAGTGTGTGTGTGTGCTTTACATAGGCAGACAAACAAAAAAAACTGACAATCATTTTGCGTGTGCGTGACGCATCACACAAACGCACCCTATCCTCCCCATCCCGTGAAGTTGCTCACGTCACCTCCTCTTCCTCCTCCTCTGTGTCCCTCCCCTTCCCCTTCGCCCCTCCCCAGTCACGCCGTACGCCCCGTACTGGGTGCTGACCACGGACTACAGCACTGTGGCGGTGGTGTACTCGTGCACGGACGTCCTGCACCTGTTCCACATCGACTTCGCCTGGATCCTGAGCCGCTCGCGCTTCGTGCAGCCCCAGACCGTGCAGTACGCCAAGCTGCTGCTGGCGGGAGAGGGCGTGGACGTGTTCCGCATGAAGCCCACCGACCAGCTGGGCTGCAAGGACTAGGAGGAACAGGGGCACACACACACACACACGCATATGGATACACATGCATACACAGACACACGGACACAGACACACGGACACAGACAGACAGACAGACAGACAGACAGACAGACAGACAGACAGACAGACAGACAGAGACACACACACACAGACTGACACACACACACAGACTGACACACACACAGACACACACACAGACAGAGACACACACAGACACACATACACACACACACACACATCCTGGACCGGTTTATTCCAACTTGAATGCCCTTTTTTATATTTTCTTATGTATTTGGTTTAGGTTGTCATGATAATCGTCACATTTTGTGTTCCAACCGCTTAATCTATGTTTCATGCGTAGTAAAACCAGCCCAAACATGTAATCACATGGTAATATCTATTATCGTATAGCGAACGGCTTTGAATAGGTGATTGGTTAAGTATATACTTTCTTTATGTGATGAAATCGGTCAATAGCCCAGGGAGCATCCTTACCGCTGTTTCCTCTTAATATTTTGTTCATCATTTTCTGACTTTCCATTGGCCTTTGATAATTCAATGGCAGCGCTTTGCTAGAACTTTGCAACAATCATATACCTCCAATTACGATTTGACTTATATATAGTATCACATTTTCACTAATCTTCAATTGAATATGAACAATTTAAAATAAAATATCCTATACCGTCTTCTGCGCGTTATTTCTTCGAAAGAGAGAGTGGGATTGATTGATAAATGAGTGGAAGTGAGAGAAATGAGAGAGCGAGAGAGGGAGCGAGAGAAGTAGAGAGAGACCATGGACCCACCTCTTAAAACCTGAACTTCACATCCACCTCCAGACGCCACCAGACCTGCTGCCCCAGCCTGCCCTGAGACGAAGACCTGACACGGTAAAGACCCGATCCTTTCCTACCGAACCCTTCCATACGATGCATTAAGAATATTAACGGCATGAACACAGATGTGACTCAGAGACATCTCTGCTCTCACTTCTAACTCACGATCATTTTTTCAGGTTTTGTGAGGTTTAATATTGTGTGAATAATTTTAAATGTAATTTAAATCGTTTTTTTATTTGCCTTACCTGAACAACACCAAAACATTCTTAACAACTTGGAACTGATGGCATACCGATATAAGTATTTAACGTGGGCATGTATTGATTGAACACTTTGATGATCATGTGGTTATTTTTGTGTTTCTGGGCCAGCAGGTGCACAATGAAGGTTTTGTTTTGTCTCGCAGCACTCCTCTGTGCCATCGGATGCCTCTGCGGTGAGTTATACCAAATACAACAACTTTTCGATACAGAATAATATGACCGTTGCCCCAGTATTTCAATATGATAAAATGATTATGAAGATATTAATTTTAGTTGTTAAGGTTAAAGTAAATCATTGTTTTCTTGGGATTATTGATCATTTCGGATTGTTTAAATGAATATTGATTGAGTGAGATGAGTGAGTGAGTTCTTGATGGTAATAAAGCTGAGTATTTATACAATACTGTTTTCGGAAACACATTGACTTAAAGCATATTGAAGTGTTTTTTATGCTGAATGTGCACAAAGAACACTCTGTACGTGTTTGTGTAATGTATTCCTTCTACACACACACACACACACACACACACACACACACACACACACACACACACACACACACACACACACACACACACACACACACACTAACCAATTCACTATGTGTGTGTGAGTTAATTTATGTGTGTGTGTGTGTGTGTGTGTGTGTGTGTGTGTGTGTGTGTGTAAGTAATAATATTTGAGGAAGAACCGGGTATTTCGGACTCCTCTGGGAGAGACAGTTTTCCGGACTTTCAATCCCGTCTTTGTATACCGAAGGCAGCAGGGATACTGAGGAATGTTAAATATCTCTCTCCTCTCTCTACAGAGGCTAGAGTCATCGTACCAGAAGGAGGTACAACCACTCTGAATCTAACTTCCACACTATCACTCACAAGTCTTACTAAATATATCGGATATCTAATGATGGACTATTATTTTTGTTGCCAAACATAAAAAAACGTGAAATACTATTGTAGTAGTATTAGTACTAGTAGAAAGAGTTGTAAGTGGTATAATAATAAAAAAAAAAAAAAATGCAGGGCCTATTTGCTAGCATCACTATGAATCATAAACTTATGAACACAATCCTTTGTGATTGTTACAATCCTTTCTGTCTGTCTTTTTGCACGTTTTTGTCGACTTGGACCTAAAGTTCCGTACGACGAGCCCCCGGCGGTTCCCTATTGGCCCTACTCCACCTCCGACTTCTGGAACTACGTCGAGTACTTCAAGTCCATCGGCGCGTACGAGCAGATCAACGAGATGGCGCGCGCCTTCTTCGCGCACCAGCACCTCGGGGACACGCTGGGATACGAGACCAACGAGGGGCACGAGCACTGAGCACGGACCCGTGGACTGAGGAAGGACCGGAGGAGGAGGAGGAGGAGGAGGAGGAGGAGGAGGAGAGGGGAAGGGGTGTGTGTGTGTGTGTGTTGGGGGGGGGGGGGGGGGGGGGGGGGACGATGACGTGGAAAGTTAACCCAACGGCTGTTATGGTCGGTTGTGATGTTTTTATTTGTAAAAATATATATGTAATAATGTAATGGTTTCAATATTAAAGTGAAGTAGATTTATCTTTATGAATCAAACGTAGGATAGGAGTAGGAGGACTTCAATAAAAAGAGAAAAACTATGTATTACAATGTAACTATATATTGAAATAGTGGTTAGTTGAGCATTTCAATGTTTTCCAGTGTAATATAGGCCTATATGCAACGACATTATATACATATAAGTGTTACTTATCTAGCATAGATTAAAAATATATATTCCCCATAGTGTCATATGCATTATGAAATAAACCTTTTCTGTGGAGTTTCATTTGTGGCTTTTTTTCAATGTGTTTTCACCATAACTTTTCTATACCTAATTTTTCTAAAATTTTCGAACGATCTTATTAGCTGGAGGAGAGTTGAAAAAAAATAGGTATAGGAAAGAGATGGGGAGGAGAAAAACTTATGCATTGGAAAATTGAGATAGATAAAATAAAAAGTGAAATATTAGGTTTAGAAAGATTATGGGTGAAATAAAAAATCGAGCCAAAGGAATAGAAAAGTGATGGAGAGACATATTTTTCTTTGGAAAACGAAGTTACAGAAAAAAAAAAAGGAGAGAATATGAAATCGAGAAAAAGGAGGTAGGCCTATAGAAAAATTATGCGAGGGTCCGAATCCACCGCGGACCGGTCCTCTCAGCGTCGGGCTCCGGGATCCAGCCGGAGGTATTTGAGTGTTACACCCGACGGCGCCGCTTTGTTTATGCTCTCTGACAGTGACCGAATCAACCTCCTCGGCATCAACTAAACACAGTTAAACCGTACTCACACCGGATTAACTGGACGGCGCCATGAAACCAGCGGTTGACGAGATGTTCCCTGAGGGCGCGGGGCCCTACGTCGACCTCGAAGAGGTTCGTTGATCTAAGGCTGAGCAATGCATAAACTGAAGCTCCGAGATTAAATAAAAACGATCGTCTCTTAACAATTCAACCACACGTTGTCTGTACGTTGATCAACGTTATATACCCTAAACGCGTGGTGGGTTCGGGTTTCCAAACAGACCTTTCCTATGTTTACATCAGGGTTAGTATTGGTGTAAAATAACCACTGAGTTCATCTCTGCACTGGGGTCTAATGTCTGGGGGTCCACGGCCCCAAAGGCCTTTGAGGTGGCCTCTTGCTGTCCCAATAAACCCAGATGAAGACAGGAAAAGCCCACTTGTAAAATGACCTAGTCACTAGCAATGTTTGAGTCGCAGTGGACTGTCTCCAACACATCCAGTGAGTTAGGCCTGTGTAGGCACACAGCCTTCTAGATACTAAAGTCTTCATTCAACACGAAATGGATGCTGTCATTAGATGAGGTCCATTTGATGTATTTGAATTATATATATTTAGTGTATGATATGTTGTATCTTGCCGAGGAGATGTCTTAATCTGTGTGCTGTACCTCTCTCCTGCAGGCAGGGGGCAGCAGCGGTCTGCTCATGGACCTCGCTGCCAATGAGAAGGCAGTGCACCTCGACTTCTTCAACGGTGAACCACATTTCTTTCTGTCCACTCTGCAACATCTGTTCCTCGCACATAGTCCTTGTTACTAGAGGGAGGAGCTGTGCATTAAAAAAAGGGGTTTTGTCACATTTACTCTTCTCAGAGACATGGCAAAGAATGACTACTAAACTATTTACATTATTTCATAAACGTTTAAACATTTGGATACACTGTTAAAACCTGCAAGAGCCCAGAAAGTGTAACCCATGATTTTGTTAATGTGCAGTTCAGTTAAGGTTTAATTTAAGTTTGCTCAATTTAATTAATTTATCCTAAATAATGATGTGTTGTGTAGAGTCTTTTTTGGTATTTCTTTGTGTTGCCTACATATGTCAACACCGGTCAAACCTTTTCTAAGGACTTACACACCCCAAGCCAGGCCTGTAAACCCAAATATAACCAGCTCATGTTTAACCAGCACGCACACACACATACACACGCACACGCACCCCCCTCGGCCATGCAAACTCATACACAAACAAACTTGTACTGTGTGTGTGTGTGTGTGTTTTTCCAGTCCTGCAGTGAAGCTAAGAGGCACTGCCGTTAATGACCCAGAAAAGAGCTGATCGGTCAAAAAAAGTAATGGAGGGGGTGTAGAGAGAGAGAGAGATGGGGGAGATGTACAGAAAGGGTAGGGGGGGGGGGTTGGGGAGACATGGCTGTACGTAGACAGATGGGTCGGTACTGGGTGAGCGAGAGACAGAGGGACAGCACTAATGAGAGGGAGAGGGGTAGAGAGACATAGAAATGAGTAGGGAAAAGGAGAGAGAGCTAGGGGGAGAAAAAGGGAGGGAGGGAGGGGGGGGGGAGAAAAGGGGAGGTAGAGAGACGAGGGAGGTACGGAGGTGTGTGTGTTTGAAGGGAGTTTTATTGGTGCTTTCAGCCCGAGACCCTGCGGGACACTTTGCCAGTCAGCCACTTTGACCACACTTTAAAACACACGCGCACGCGCGCACGCGCGCACGCACGCGCGCACGCACGCACGCACGCACGCACGCACGCACGCACACTGTCAGAGCTAAGGTACCCAAGCACAGGGCATTGAGGCAGGCCACGGAGCTGGAGGATACCTGGCTCTGAACGAACAGGAGAGAACCGGGTGGCGAGATCCACAGGGCAGGTAGACGAGCAGGTTGGCGGGTAAAGGTGGAACAGAAGACCAAAGGTTAGACAACAGAACGCCAGGAAGACACTCCCCTAGAATCCACTGTTGTCCGGTGGCATCACATGGAAGGAAAACCAGACGACCTGGAGATGGGTTGAGGTGAAGCCAGGGTAGAAGCACTCCCAGGTGACACGATGATTGACCACAGGTGTGTAGATTTAGTGTGAGGCGATATCTGGTTAGTCACTGTAGAGTTGAAGGCAGTCGGTCATCACTTAAGTGCTCGCACCGTTTCAAAGATTAAAAGGTTTTTATTCGTCACGTACACATACAGGATATGCAGCGAAATGTTTGTGTGACAAACCCGGTACTATCTGTGCTCAAAAGAGTTTTAACAAATGAAACAAAGAACATTATAAATGTGTGTAAAACCAAAACTCGATAAACAGTGGATGTATGTAATGTGGCCAGGGTTAAAGTGTCAAAAGTGCAGGGGAAGGGGTTCCGGTATCACTAACTGACCGAGTTCAGGGCAATGATTCCCGGGGATTCCCAGTCGTTTATGGAGGTAAAATGAGAAGGTGTGGATTATGATGTTAAGGTATTAACGTTGGTCACTTTTGTTTTCTTCTGTGGTGTGTGTGTGTGTGTGTGTGTGTGTGTGTGTGTGTGTGTGTGTGTGTGTGTGTGTGTGTGTGTGTGTGTGTGTGTGTGTGTGTGTGTGTGTGTGTGTGTGTGTGTGTGTGTGTCGTATTCTGCTCACGTCTTCAGACTTCGAAGACCTGTTCGATGACGACGACCTACAGTGATGACGCCATCAGAAAAGCGCCTCTGGCCTGTGTGTGTTTGTGTGCGTGCGTGCGTGCGTGACACGTGTGTGTGTGTGTGTCGTGCATTTTGTGTCTGTGTTTATGTGTGCTTTCAGAACCATGAAACAAAGTGACAATTATCCAAACCTCCTTGTTCGCAACTTTGCTGAAATAAAGATTCCTTTTTTCTAACTTTTTTGTATTTTTCGAACTTCTTTATTCCTAGAGGATGAGCAGAGAGAACCAGGTGTGTTGTTGAATTCTGGAGATCCCACACATTCCGGCTCGGGAGCAAATTATGAGTATGCTTCATGTCGTTATCGTGTTCGAATCCGCTCCTCCGTCGGGACAGGATTGCAGGTTAGCCGTTGCGGCGGCGCAACACCTGTTAGCTGAATGTAATTACACACACACACACACACACACACACACACACACACACGGGGGACGCTGACCCCTTAATGTTTCGCTTGGGCAGGACTCGGCAGGAGATTGTGCCGAGCCGACAAAGGCGTATAAAAGAAACGGCAGAGATAAAGGGTGTTGACATCTGGAGACGCCGGATGTGGTCTGATCAGAAATCCCCTGTCCCGGTCAACAGCCACAGGGGAGGAATCGACTCTTTTCCGGCCAAGAACCAGGCAGCTTTAATGTGTTTTTGTCCCATGTGTTTTTCGTGGGGGGCCTTGAATGATCCAGAGTGGTTATGTTTGTTTATTATCCTCGTCAAAACAAAATTTGTATTATTGTATCGCCGTACATCCTTGTTCTTGTTGCCAAGTTTCATGTGCTGGCTACCCTTTAACAAGAATAACAGTAAAATAATACATAATTATTTTATAGGTAAGCAAAATTACCCTTTCCATAACTTTTGGGTCATCAAGGATCTGAAAAAATGCCCAAATGAACACACATCTGTTGCAGTATTGGTAAAGCTGACAGATTTACCCCAAAACCAGGCAACAGTGGGCCCAGCTGATTTACATTTACTAGAAGCAGGCAGGAAATGGTTAGGAGAAAAGTGGTGTGTGTGTGTGTGTGTGTGTGTGTGTGTGTGTGTGTGTGTGTGTGTGTGTGTGTGTGTGTGTGTGTGTGTGTGTGTGTGTGTGTGTGTGTGTGTGTGTGTGTGTGTGTGTGTGTGTGTGTGTGTGTTGGGGGCCTTATCCAGTAATTGGATATTGGTTTCTTAATGTGTTGTGCATTAAATCCAGAGTGTGGTTAACTATGGTTACAGTAAGTTTTAAACTAACCCTTAAACTAAAAATGCAAAAATACAATACAACCACAGCAGTTTTCCACCTTAACCAGCAGTTTATTATAATTAAAGAACAATTTCTCTAAATCCTATTATTCACGTTAAATAATAATCAAATACAACTTGAACTTCAACTTGCATTCATATAATGATAACCGTCCAAGTACTCCTACCTTCTACTTATACTATTGGTAAAATAACTATTATTAATCAGGAGACAGAAGCAGTGAAACGTTGATGGATTTGGAGCTTGCTCCGAAGTGTGTGTGTGTGTGTGTGTGTGTGTGTGTGTGTGTGTGTGTGTGTGTGTGTGTGTGTGTGTGTGTGTGTGTGTGTGTGTGTGTGTGTGTGTGTGTGTGTGTGTGTAAGATACTGGCAAGCCTGAACACAGTTTAACTGAGAAGGGAACTGTAGTTTATGAAATTCCTCCATGTGTAGACCAGCTGTCACTGTGTGTGTGTGTGTGTGTGTGTGTGTGTGTGTTTTGACAGTACGAGCGTTCCCCTTCATTAGTTCCTTCTGTTTTTCTTCTTTCTCTTCTCATCCTTTATTTATTGTGTGTGTGTGGGGAGGATTAACCGTCAGCCAATCACAACATGAGTCACGTGTTGGGGGGGATCATTAACTATAGATTTCTCCTCACCCCTCTCTTCCTCTTTCTTCCTCTCTCTCTCTCCACGTCTCCATCTCTCTGCTCGGCCCCTCCCACCTTCCCTCTCTTCCTGGCGTTAATTACGGAGGCTCCTAATTGGTCAAAGTCTTTTCTTTTAAGACTCATCCACCAATGGCGTTCCACGTTAGGACCCCCCTTGGTTTTCGCACAGGAGATCAAAATGAGTGTGTGTGCTGTTCTGTGTTGTTTCGTGTGTGTGTGTGTGTGTGTGTTTGTGTGTGTGTGTGTGTGTGTGTGTGTTAACAGTAATGAACAGTGTGCGTGTTGCGTGTGCATGTGTGCGTGTTGGATGACGCGTCTGGTTTAAAACCTGCCCTGTCTCCCCCTGGCCGGGCAGACAGTCAGAAGACCATCTCCAGGAACGGGTCTCTCCTCCCAAACACAACGCGTCCCGTCCCTACCAGGGTGGAGCAGGACCCCTGTCCTGCGTGGATCCTCTGAAACGTCCCGCCAACGCCAACACCCTCTGGACCCACGGAGCGCTGAACACAGGTAATGCAGATGAATGGATGTCCTTAGAGAGCAGATTTTGGGGTAAGGGCTTCTTGCTCCGCAATGTCTGCAGGTAGAGTCCTGACCTCGAGGTTGCGGTCATGATAGTCTTTACCCTTAGTTACTTAGGTACCCTTAGGTAACTAACTACCCTTAGGTACCCCTTAGTAGCCCTAATGTGTGCCTGCGGGAATCCTTGAGCAAGATGCCTAAACCCTGTCCTGTTCCTTAATGAAATGTGTCTGAGGATATTTCCTGAAAGTGGCTTCGGCTGTTAGAAGGACTACATAATAGCTGTAAATGGGATCGAACCCAGAACCTTTGACCACCCGTGCTCCAGGCTGTATGAAGTGCACTCGGGAGGTAGGAGCTTCGGTCAATTTAATGTACTTGCCGGGCTGTCAAGTTCAGGTTGAGGTACGGTTGGAATACGTGCGACACCTGGTGCTTTGTTACGACGGAGCTGTGTGGACCAAGAACATGTCGGTGAATACTCGTCAAACCCTCTGGTCCTTCCAAAGGTTCTGCAGACCTCATTAGACTCTGAGGCTTTAACCGGGAGTTCAATGAAACCAAAGCAACCAAACGCAGATAAGTTCTGCATCCCCTGTTTCTAATGGAGGGAATTCATGGATTGTTGACGGATATCGGTCAGACGTTTATTTGCATTCCTTCAAAAAAGGCGCTATCTTGATCAATCTTGATCATTTTGTCAGTATACAATCTGATCTATTTATTCTATCTCCATTATCTAATTCTACCTGATAAAGTACAGCTGTTCTACCTCAGAAACGACAGGGTGATTTTGACTTCTCTATCACTGTTGACGGGTCTGTTTGATGGTAAAGGATGATGTGGAGTCTCCGGTTAGTACTTGTAGTTGTGAACTGGGCTGGTGTGTGTGTGTGTGTGTGTGTGTGTGTGTGTGTGTGTGTGTGTGTGTGTGTGTGTGTGTGTGTGTGTGTGTGTGTGTGTGTGTGTGTGTGTGTGTGTGTGTGTGTGTGTGTGTGTGTGTGTGTGTGTGTGTGTGTGTGTGTGTGTGTGTGTCTGCAGGAGAAGGAGGAGGTGAAGCCATGACTGGAAGCAGGAGAATGTCTGCCTCCTGCATGTTCCTCACAGGGCTAGTCGCAGTGCTGCTGATGCCTGGTGAGTACACACACACACACACACACACACACACACACACACACACACACACAGAGACACAAACGTACGCACACGGACACGGCGTGCACGCATACACACACAAACACATAAATACAGGCACACATGTACACACTTGCACGTACAAACACACACACACACACACACACACACACACACACACACACACACACACACACACACACACACACACACAGAAGCACCTTTAAGACGTACATGCACACATTGGTGTTTATGTTCCCAGTCCTGCAGTAAGGGTTACTGACAACGTTTGTTAATGATCCAGAAAAAAAGCGTAATGTGCAAAAGATCACAGTTAATGATGTTGAACATTTTGTAGCTGCACTATGAACTTGTCATAGATAAACTGCCATTTGTGTCATAAAATGAATTTATCACTTTATTATTACCTGAGAAATTTCTGTATACAGTAGATATATGTCAGATTAGAGACAATTTCACAAACTTTAATAGAATCAATATTTCGTGGCAAGTGGCACAATCAAAGTGTAATACATTTTATAACAAGATTTACATCACAACTTTGAGCAACCTCTTTGTTGTTATACCACCTAAGGTGTCTTCTTTGTCTCAAGATTTAAGATGCGTTTCGCTACGATTTCAAACTCTTTGAGTTCTGCTGACATTGTTTTGGGCGGGAGTTGACTGAGATGATAACTCACAACGGGAGGCCAACTACTCATCTCCCCTCCCGCTGGCTTTCAGCTTGATCTTATCATCACTTGACATATAAAAGCTTGTGTGTATGTGTGTGTGTGTGTGTGTGTGTGTGTGTGTGTGTATCTGTGCTGAGATCCGTAGGGAAAGCCATTATAGGGAAAACTTCTCTGTGTGTTTCTAATAAGGAGAAACACAATAAAAGTCTGTTTTTAAAGAAATTGCCTGTCTCCTGGTTACAGAAGGGGGGGGGGCGCAGCAGTAAAGACAGAGGGGGAGGAAGAGGTGGGAACTACAGGGAGAGGGGGGAGGGGGGAGAGGGGGGAGGAGGGTAAACTCTGAGCCTTAACTCAGCGCTTCTGGTCTTGTAAAAGATTATAACCTGTCAGCAACACCCCCCCGTCTCCTCCTCTCTCACACACACACACACACACACACACACACACACACACACACACACACACACACACACACACACACACACACACACACACACACACACACACACTGCTTCCAGATGTGTCCGCTGATGTTTTTCTCTTTACAGGCTTTTTAAAAACCATCCAGTGCTCAC
>NC_079434.1:19217150-19257150 GCF_026213295.1 Gadus chalcogrammus | reverse complement strand
CACGCACACACACACACACACGTACTGTACGTACGCACGCACACACACACACACAAACTAGACCCCTTTTGCTACCTGGTGGTTTCACCCTCCCCCCTCCCCTCCCCCCTCCAGGTGCAAGAGCTGGACCGGATCTACCTGGCCTACCTGCAGAACAAGAACCGCGCCGAGGGCCGGCGGTCCTACAAGGCCTACCTCAGCCACCTGGGGGACATCTACAAGTCCTGCGCCGATTCCGAGGACCCCAAGTGCGTGGCGACCCACACCACGCGGCCCACCCCCGAGCCCCCCAAGCCGGCCCCCGTCAAGACCTGCGACCCCACCAAGGACGCCCACTGCCTGTACGCCGCGCTGATGCAGGGCAAGAGCCCCTACCTGCCCCTGGTGCTGCCCGCCGCCAAGGCCGCCGCCGCCCCCGCCCCCGCCCCGGTCTACGCCCGCGGCCCCGCGCCCGCCAAGAACCCCCGGTCCGGGTACTACTACTACTCCCCGTCCGTGCAGCCCTTCCTGACTAAGGTACCCCCCGTCCGTCCGTCCGTCCGTCTGGTTTACTGCCGGGCATCGACGGTACCAGTACTGTAGAGGTCGTTCCTGCTCATGTGAGGCCTTTGTGTTTGAAGGCTTCCAGCCAAGAATCTCTGCCTCGCTTTGAGGTAGGGGTTCAGTTTATTGCTGATTTTAGTTTCGGACGCTCTGGTTCTAACCTAAGAAGGTACTGGGTTCGATCCCCATTAGGGCTTTGACTCTGAACTTCGTTATTCGAATATATTTCGAATATCAAAAAATAAATCAAAATTCAAACGAATATTAGGCAGCCCTTAATATTGGAACCTGTTAAGGGCAGGCCAAGAGGGAGAGACGTCGGAGAACCCGACGCAGACTATTCATAATATTGTAATGACCACGGAAGAGGCAGTGAATGAAGTATTGATTAGACATCGATTTATTAGAAACCTAATAAACCGTTGGAACACGCAAGACCGGTGACCATAGCAACGCCGGTAAACAAACCTCGCGAAGCCCAATCCAGGTCTTACTGAAGGCATTTAATGGGCAAAATATTATTAATAAATATTCAAATATTAATATTAATAAACAAACAAACTTTGAATATGATTTTTGGGCAAAAGTCAAAGCCCTAATCCCCATTGTCCATAGGCGAAACGAGTGTAAGAGGCCTTAATTTCATTGGATGATTAATCGACGATTCAATATGGCAATTATCACTGCATTTGGACTCAAGGCCACACCGTCCTCGCTAAGACATGCTTAAGCAATTAAATAAATTAGAGCAATTAAAATAATGAACTGATCTCGTGGCCTGGCTACCAATAGGCCTTCCCGGTGGGTGTAATGCAAGGCTGGCTAACTTCCGTTAGCCCTGCGATCGGCGCCTTGCTCACTTCCGTCTCGGCCCCGCCCCCTCACAGGAGCAGAAGGCGGAGCTTCTGCGCATCTGCTCCCCGGAGGACGTGGAGTGCCTGCAGTACCACCTGAAGGCCGCCTTCGGGTACAAGCCCGCCGCCGGACCCCTGCCCTCCTACGCCCATCTGGGCTGCGACCCCAAGAAAGACCCCGGCTGCCAGCCCCAGCTGGTGCAGAAGGCGCCCTCCGGGGTCTACCTGAAGTACCCCAACTGCGACCCCCTCCGGGACCCCCGATGCGCCTACGAAGCCGCCCTCTCGGTAGGAGCATTCAATTACATTACATTACATTTTATTTGTATAGTCTTTACACAGGTACAGTCTCAAAAGGGCGTAACAGATGATATATTTTATTTATTTTTCTCGGTAGGAGCGTTACTCTTATTGTTCTTCAGTGACATCCATATTCTTTTGTGTTTATTATTTAAGGGAAAGATCGTCGGTAAGAGCTTTCAATTTTATTGAGTTCAATTTTTATTTGTTTAGCCCTTAATCACAGGTAGGCTACAGTCAAAAAGGGCGTAACAGGAGATATATTTATGTCACATTTATGAAGAAACTCCCTGCTTTGCTTTGTACTCTTGTTGTTCTTCAGTGATATCCATATTATTTTGGTGTTGTTATTTAAGGGCAGGATCGTATAGTGGTCAAGGTGTTTTGAGTCCGAGCCCAAAGACGGATTCTATTCAAGTTGAGCGAGATGACCCAGCCCCCTAATTAATGACTAAAGTTAACTTTATTAAGATATTCGATATCGATATTAGTCTTATGTCAGATTGGGGAGGAGACCTCGGGGAAGACCCAGGACTAGGTGGAGAGATTATATCTCAACACTGGCCTGGGAACGCCTCGGGATCCCCCCGTCAGAGTTGGTCAATGCGGCCCGGGAAAGGGAAGTCTGGGGCCCCCTGCTTGAGCTGCTCCCCCCGCGACCCGACCCCGGATAAGGGGATGAAGATGAGATGAGATGAGATTGGATTTAGCCTCCTGAGATCATCCAGATTTTGCGAGTTCACAATCTCGTTGAGGCTTTGCTCGTTGAGCAAAACGTGAAGCTTACTGCCTCACTTTTCTTCTTCTCTTAATTCTCTAATAAGTCATCTGCAAGATTACTCAATCTAGACTATGATGTAAGAAGTGAAGAGTAATGAAAGGCTGAGAGTAATCAAAGGCCAAACCAATCACTCAAATCACGCGAACCGCACCGTCCGGAACGCGGCAAAACTTTGGCTAATGTGTTTGCCTCTGTTGATTGCGTTTATCGATCGCTAACTCATTAGCTCGTCGCCGTCCTCGCGGCTAACCCTTCCTGCGGTCCCGTCCCATCCAGGCGCCCCGTGCCCCCAACCCCCCTGCCCGCGCCGGCCCTGGGTCCTGCAACCCCCTGACGGAGGAGGGCTGCAACCCCCTCACCGCCACCAAGTTCGCCAGCCCGCCGGAGAAGTACGGGGCTGAGCAGCAGGAGGACGCCGCCGCCGCCGCCGCCATCCGCGCCGCCCCGGCGGAGCAGCGCAGCGACCCCTACGCCGTGTTCAGGGACGCCTTCGCCCACGCGCACGCCAACAGAGCCCCCGACCCGTACGCCGCGTACCGTCAGGCTAGCGGCCAGGCCGCCGCGGCGCAGGCTAACGACCCCTACGCCATGTACCGCCGGGCGCCCCCTCAGGCTAACGACCCTTATGCTATGTACCGTCAGGCTAGCGCCCAAGACAACGACCCGTACGCCATGTACCGCGGCCAGGCCCCGACCCAGGCCCCGGCTAACGACCCCTACGCCATGTACCGCCAAGCTAGCGCTGCCTCACAAGAGAACGACCCCTATGCCATGTACCGCCAGGCTTCCGCGCAAGACAACGACCCGTACGCGATGTACCGCGGCCAGGCCCCCACCGAGCCCCCGGCTAACGACCCCTACGCCATGCTGCGCAAGCTCATGTCTCGAGCCCAGTCCAACGACCCCCACGCCCCGCGCACGGGCGCCGCCGCCGCCCCGGAGGCCGACGCTAACGACCCCTTCGCCGCTCTCCGCGAGGCGTCTCGCCGCGCCCAGGGCCCGTACGGCGCCCGGCAGAGCGCCCCCGCCCAGCCGGAGCAGCAGCAGCACCCCCTGGGGCCCCCCGGGAAGACCAGGGAGGGCTACGACTGCTACATCGGCTACGACCGCGAGTGCTACGCGGTGAAGGCCGCCGAGCCGCGCGCCGGCCCTGGGGCCCGCCCCCACCCGGCCGAGCCCTACGAGCCCCACCTCAACGCCGACGGCTCCCGTAACGGCGTCATGGAGCCCAGCAACCCCGACTGCGACCCGGAGTACGACCGGGACTGCCGTCTGCGCCGCCACGAGCCGCAGCCGGAGGCGGAGCCTGAGGCCCAGCCGGAGGCGACGCAGCACGCGGAGGAGGAGGAGGAGAGCTACCGCCAGGGGGCGACAGAGAGCGAGCTGGAGCCCTACCAGAGCGGGCAGGAGGAGCCCTACATGCCCTACCCCCAGCAGCAGGCCCCCCAGGGCATGCCCAACTTCCAGGACATGTTGAGGGGCTACGGCGACCAGTTTGCCGACCGCGGAGACCACCGGGCATACGCAGACGACTACCGCCAGAAATAAACAAACACGATAGTTTTAAAGGATTGGACACAAAAGCACATGCAGTCCCGTACGTACTGTAGCTTAGCATGTGCCTGACGAAAGCCTCATGGATTGGATGCGTCTATCGCCGTCCAGTCTGACCGGATTTGGGACACAGCGGAAGAGTGGGTAGACTAGGGAGTCTGAGCGAAACACACACTGCTACGTCGTACTCGATACATCGTAGGCAACAAGCAAACGTGTACAGATGCAAGCATTCGGTGCTAAACCGAAATGAACACTCAAGAACATACAAACATGAATGTGTACACATCACTCAACGCAACTCACTCAAATGCACCTGACAGGCCTGCATACATGTACATACGCCTGTCGTCTGAAGACTCTTCAAACTCATTCTTCTTCCTCTGCTGGAATATATAGTAAGCCCGCAATCACCCTCAGCTTCACTTTTACTGTTTGTAGTTATAGATCGATGATGGAATTACTTAAAGATGTTTTGTTTGTATTGTTTTTTTCCACTTTGAATGTTTTAATAAAAGCTTTAGACAATGGTTTTCCTTTTCATTTCATGCGGATGCTGCGCCTTGTTGCAAGATCTTTTTCCACACATAATTGATGGATGAATGCAATCTCTAGCCAGTGACGGACTGGGATTAAAAAACGGCCCTGGCATTTTCACCCACCAGCGGCCCACACGGGGACGCGCACGCACGCGCGTGCCCGCAACACACAGATATAACCTCACATGCACGGAAATAACACGCACTGGTCTGTTTGTTCAGTGTCTTGAACATTAGTGCTAGCGCTGGTGCTACTAGCTGAAGCTGCACACGGCGGCTTAAAAAACAAATCGGTCAGTTTTGCGCATTTTTCACTGTCAGCCAACAGTAATTTCCTGGATTTCGCTCTCTTTTTCTCCGCTCCTCCCTTCTGTCGCTTAATTCCTCGATTCATAGTTCATGCTCATAGTAACCTCAGCAGACTCTGGTATCTTCCAACTTTCAACTTCCAACAACCCCCTATACGCAGACGCGGTCTGATTCAGTTTTGAAATTCCCAGAAGTCCTGCTTCATAGAACTTTTGTAAACCAATAATAAAATAAAAAATACAGGCAGATTTGTTGTAATTCAATTTCAAACAATGCACTTTTTAAACTTCTGATTGAATAAGGCTACAAAATAATGTAGACCGATGTAAATATTAAGGGTAACCATGAGTGTAGTATATAGACACTCATATCTGGTATAAATACTGTTCGTTTCCTATAATGTAGCATGAATAGGGATTTAGAGACAAATGGCTAATTTGAAGCTGTTTAACACCATAGATGCTTGATAGTGGGCCAAGAGATGGCTGTGTCCCAATTCAAAGGACGCATCCTTCGAAGGATGCGTCTACGCCGATTGCGTCACAGCGACGCGCCAAGTGCTGTCCCAATTCCAAGGGTCCTTCAAATGCGAATGCAGCCTTCTTTTCCCGGATTTAAAGGATGCATCGGCTGTATCCTTCACGACCCAACGTATCCCAAGATCCTTCACGGCCCAACGTATCCCTCACAAGATTCATTGCTGATTCAATCAATGGAGATGGCGGAAAATGGCGATTTAAGTTTTGCATTTAAATGTAAGTATTTGGTTTCTAGTCACTCGAGTATTTGACGATACAAATGTTAAAAAAAACAAGGGCCCTTAAAACTTTTTTCTTAAAAAAAAGAACTTACCCCTTATATTTTATTTGACGAAGACAACAGTCTTACCCCTTATCTTTATCATGAGGACCAATAAAAAACGACAGTGTTGCCCCTTATGTTTTTTTCAAAACGGCCAGAAAACAACGACAGTGTTACCCCTTATGTTTTTTTCAAAACGGCCAGAAAAAAACGACAGTGTTACCCCTTATGTTTTTTTCAAGACGTCCAGAAAAAAACGACAGTGTTACCCCTTATGTTTTTTTCAAAACGGCCAGAAAAAAACGACAGTGTTACCCCTTATGTTTTTTTCAAAACGGCCAGAAAAGAACGACAGTGTTACCCCTTATGTTTTTTTCAAAACGGCCAGAAAAAAACAACAGTGTTACCCCTTATGTTTTTTTCAAAACGGCCAGAAAAAAACGACAGTGTTACCCCTTATGTTTTTTTCCAAACGGCCCGAAAAAAACGACAGTGTTACCCCTTGTGTTTTTTTCTAGACGGCTCGAAAAAAATGACAGTGTTACCCCTTATGTTTTTTTTCATGACGACCAATAAAAAACAACAGTGTTACCCCTTATGTTTTTTTTCATGACTACCAATAAAAAACGACTGTGTTACCCATTATGTTTTTTTCAAGACGGCCAGAAAAAAACGACAGTGTTACCCCTTATGTTTTTTTCAAACGGCCAGAAAAAAACGACAGTGTTACCCCTTATGTTTTTTTCAAAACGGCCAGAAAAGAACGACAGTGTTACCCCTTATGTTTTTTTCAAAACGGCCAGAAAAAAACGACAGTGTTACCCCTTATGTTTTTTTCAAAACGGCCAGAAAAAAACGACAGTGTTACCCCTTATGTTTTTTTCAAAACGGCCAGAAAAAAACAACAGTGTTACCCCTTATGTTTTTTTCAAAACTGACCGAAAAAAACGACAGTGTTACCCCTTATGTTTTTTTCAAGACGGCCAGAAAAAAACGACAGTGTTACCCCTTATGTTTTTTTCAAAACGGCCAGAAAAAAACGACAGTGTTACCCCTTATGTTTTTTTCAAAACGGCCAGAAAAGAACGACAGTGTTACCCCTTATGTTTTTTTCAAAACGGCCAGAAAAAAACGACAGTGTTACCCCTTATGTTTTTTTTCTTAACGGCCAGAAAAAAACGACAGTGTTACCCCTTATGTTTTTTTCAAAACCGCCAGAAAAAAACAACAGTGTTACCCCTTATGTTTTTTTCAAAACTGACCGAAAAAAACGACAGTGTTACCCCTTATGTTTTTTTCAAGACGGCCAGAAAAAAACGACAGTGTTACCCCTTATGTTTTTTTCAAAACGGCCAGAAAAAAACGACAGTGTTACCCCTTATGTTTTTTTCAAAACGGCCAGAAAAGAACGACAGTGTTACCCCTTATGTTTTTTTCAAAACGGCCAGAAAAAAACAACAGTGTTACCCCTTATGTTTTTTTCAAAACGGCCAGAAAAAAACGACAGTGTTACCCCTTATGTTTTTTTCCAAACGGCCCGAAAAAAACGACAGTGTTACCCCTTGTGTTTTTTTCTAGACGGCCCGAAAAAAACGACAGTGTTACCCCTTATGTTTTTTTTCATTACGACCAATAAAAACGACAGTGTTACCCCTTATGTTTTTTTTCATGACGACCAATAAAAAACGACAGTGTTACCCATTATGTTTTTTTCAAGACGGCCCGAAAAAAACGACAGTGTTACCCCTTATGTTTTTTTTCATGACGACCAATAAAAAACGACAGTGTTACCCCTTATGTTTTTTTCAAAACGGCCAGAAAAGAACGACAGTGTTACCCCTTGTGTTTTTTTTCATGTCGACCAATAAAAACGAAAGTGTTACCCCTTATGTTTTTTTCATGACGACCAATAAAAAACGACAGTGTTACACCTTGTTTTTTTTCATGTGACCAATAAAAACGACAGTGTTACCCCTTATGTTTTTTTCAAAACGGCCAGAAAAAAACGACAGTGTTACCCCTAATGTTTTTTTCAAAACGGCCAGAAAAAAACGACAGTGTTACCCCTTATGTTTTTTTCAAAATGGCCCGAAAAAAAAGACAGTGTTACCCCTTATGTTTTTTTCAAAACGGCCAGAAAAAAACGACAGTGTTACCCCTTATGTTTTTTTCAAGACGTCCAGAAAAAAACGACAGTGTTACCCCTTATGTTTTTTTCAAAACGGCCAGAAAAAAACGAGTGTTACCCCTTATGTTTTTTTCAAAACGGCCAGAAAAGAACGACAGTGTTACCCCTTATGTTTTTTTCAAAACGGCCAGAAAAAAACGACAGTGTTACCCCTTATGTTTTTTTCAAAACGGCCCGAAAAAAACGACAGTGTTACCCCTTATGTTTTTTTTCATTACGACCAATAAAAAACGACAGTGTTACCCCTTATGTTTTTTTTCATGACGACCAATAAAAAACGACAGTGTTACCCATTATGTTTTTTTCAAGACGGCCCGAAAAAAACGACAGTGTTACCCCTTATGTTTTTTTTCATGACGACCAATAAAAAACGACAGTGTTACCCCTTATGTTTTTTTCAAAACGGCCAGAAAAGAACGACAGTGTTACCCCTTGTGTTTTTTTTCATGTCGACCAATAAAAAACGAAAGTGTTACCCCTTATGTTTTTTTTCATGACGACCAATAAAAAACGACAGTGTTACACCTTGTTTTTTTTCATGTGACCAATAAAAACGACAGTGTTACCCCTTATGTTTTTTTCAAAACGGCCAGAAAAAAACGACAGTGTTACCCCTTATGTTTTTTTCAAAACGGCCAGAAAAAAACGAGTGTTACCCCTTATGTTTTTTTCAAAACGGCCAGAAAAGAACGACAGTGTTACCCCTTATGTTTTTTTCAAAACGGCCAGAAAAAACGACAGTGTTACCCCTTATGTTTTTTTCAAAACGGCCAGAAAAAAACGACAGTGTTACCCCTTATGTTTTTTTCAAAACGGCCAGAAAAAAACAACAGTGTTACCCCTTATGTTTTTTTCAAAACTGACCGAAAAAAACGACAGTGTTACCCCTTATGTTTTTTTCAAGACGGCCAGAAAAAAACGACAGTGTTACCCCTTATGTTTTTTCAAAACGGCCAGAAAAAAACGACAGTGTTACCCCTTATGTTTTTTTCAAAACGGCCAGAAAAGAACGACAGTGTTACCCCTTATGTTTTTTTCAAAACGGCCAGAAAAAAACGACAGTGTTACCCCTTATGTTTTTTTTCTAAACGGCCAGAAAAAAACGACAGTGTTACCCCTTATGTTTTTTTCAAAACGGCCAGAAAAAAACAACAGTGTTACCCCTTATGTTTTTTTCAAAACTGACCGAAAAAAACGACAGTGTTACCCCTTATGTTTTTTCAAGACGGCCAGAAAAAAACGACAGTGTTACCCCTTATGTTTTTTTCAAAACGGCCAGAAAAAAACGACAGTGTTACCCCTTATGTTTTTTTCAAAACGGCCAGAAAAGAACGACAGTGTTACCCCTTATGTTTTTTTCAAAACGGCCAGAAAAAAACAACAGTGTTACCCCTTATGTTTTTTTCAAAACGGCCAGAAAAAAACGACAGTGTTACCCCTTATGTTTTTTTCCAAACGGCCCGAAAAAAACGACAGTGTTACCCCTTGTGTTTTTTTCTAGACGGCCCGAAAAAAACGACAGTGTTACCCCTTATGTTTTTTTTCATTACGACCAATAAAAAACGACAGTGTTACCCCTTATGTTTTTTTTCATGACGACCAATAAAAAACGACAGTGTTACCCATTATGTTTTTTTCAAGACGGCCCGAAAAAAACGACAGTGTTACCCCTTATGTTTTTTTTCATGACGACCAATAAAAAACGACAGTGTTACCCCTTATGTTTTTTTCAAAACGGCCAGAAAAGAACGACAGTGTTACCCCTTGTGTTTTTTTTCATGTCGACCAATAAAAAACGAAAGTGTTACCCCTTATGTTTTTTTCATGACGACCAATAAAAAACGACAGTGTTACACCTTGTTTTTTTTCATGTGACCAATAAAAACGACAGTGTTACCCCTTATGTTTTTTTCAAAACGGCCAGAAAAAAACGACAGTGTTACCCCTAATGTTTTTTTCAAAACGGCCAGAAAAAAACGACAGTGTTACCCCTTATGTTTTTTTCAAAATGGCCCGAAAAAAAAGACAGTGTTACCCCTTATTTTTTTTTCAAAACGGCCAGAAAAGAACGACAGTGTTACCCCTTATGTTTTTTTCAAGACGTCCAGAAAAAAACGACAGTGTTACCCCTTATGTTTTTTTCAAAACGGCCAGAAAAAAACGAGTGTTACCCCTTATGTTTTTTTCAAAACGGCCAGAAAAGAACGACAGTGTTACCCCTTATGTTTTTTTCAAAACGGCCAGAAAAAAACGACAGTGTTACCCCTTATGTTTTTTCAAAACGGCCCGAAAAAAACGACAGTGTTACCCCTTATGTTTTTTTCATGAAGACCAATAAAAAACAACAGTGTTACCCCTTATGTTTTTTTTCATGACGACCAATAAAAAACGACAGTGTTACCCATTATGTTTTTTTCAAGACGGCCCGAAAAAAACGACAGTGTTACCCCTTATGTTTTTTTTCAAAACGGCCAGAAAAGAACGACAGTGTTACCCCTTGTGTTTTTTTTCATGTCGACCAATAAAAAACGAAAGTGTTACCCCTTATGTTTTTTTTCATGACGACCAATAAAAAACGACAGTGTTACACCTTGTTTTTTTTCATGTGACCAATAAAAACGACAGTGTTACCCCTTATGTTTTTTTCAAAACGGCCAGAAAAAAACGACAGTGTTACCCCTTATGTTTTTTTCAAGACGTCCAGAAAAAAACGACAGTGTTACCCCTTATGTTTTTTTCAAAACGGCCAGAAAAAAACGAGTGTTACCCCTTATGTTTTTTTCAAAACGGCCAGAAAAGAACGACAGTGTTACCCCTTATGTTTTTTTCAAAACGGCCAGAAAAAAACGACAGTGTTACCCCTTATGTTTTTTTCAAAACGGCCAGAAAAAAACGACAGTGTTACCCCTTATGTTTTTTTCCAAACGGCCCGAAAAAAACGACAGTGTTACCCCTTGTGTTTTTTTCTAGACGGCTCGAAAAAAACGACAGTGTTACCCCTTATGTTTTTTTTCATGACGACCAATAAAAAACAACAGTGTTACCCCTTATGTTTTTTTTCATGACTACCAATAAAAAACGACTGTGTTACCCATTATGTTTTTTTCAAGACGGCCCGAAAAAAACGACAGTGTTACCCCTTATGTTTTTTTCAAAACGGCCAGAAAAAAACGACAGTGTTACCCCTTATGTTTTTTTCAAAACGGCCAGAAAAAAACAACAGTGTTACCCCTTATGTTTTTTTCAAAACTGACCGAAAAAAACGACAGTGTTACCCCTTATGTTTTTTTCAAGACGGCCAGAAAAAAACGACAGTGTTACCCCTTATGTTTTTTTCAAAACGGCCAGAAAAAAACGACAGTGTTACCCCTTATGTTTTTTTCAAAACGGCCAGAAAAGAACGACAGTGTTACCCCTTATGTTTTTTTCAAAACGGCCAGAAAAAAACGACAGTGTTACCCCTTATGTTTTTTTTCTAAACGGCCAGAAAAAAACGACAGTGTTACCCCTTATGTTTTTTTCAAAACGGCCAGAAAAAAACAACAGTGTTACCCCTTATGTTTTTTTCAAAACTGACCGAAAAAAACGACAGTGTTACCCCTTATGTTTTTTTCAAGACGGCCAGAAAAAAACGACAGTGTTACCCCTTATGTTTTTTTCAAAACGGCCAGAAAAAAACGACAGTGTTACCCCTTATGTTTTTTTCAAAACGGCCAGAAAAGAACGACAGTGTTACCCCTTATGTTTTTTTCAAAACGGCCAGAAAAAAACAACAGTGTTACCCCTTATGTTTTTTTCAAAACGGCCAGAAAAAAACGACAGTGTTACCCCTTATGTTTTTTTCCAAACGGCCCGAAAAAAACGACAGT
Source organism: Gadus chalcogrammus (assembly GCF_026213295.1). Taxonomy (NCBI): domain Eukaryota; kingdom Metazoa; phylum Chordata; class Actinopteri; order Gadiformes; family Gadidae; genus Gadus; species Gadus chalcogrammus. Next base: position 19,245,412 of record NC_079434.1, on the reverse strand, counting down.
GTTACCCCTTGTGTTTTTTTCTAGACGGCCCGAAAAAAACGACAGTGTTACCCCTTATGTTTTTTTTCATTACGACCAATAAAAAACGACAGTGTTACCCCTTATGTTTTTTTTCATGACGACCAATAAAAAACGACAGTGTTACCCATTATGTTTTTTTCAAGATGGCCCGAAAAAAACGACAGTGTTACCCCTTATGTTTTTTTTCATGACGACCAATAAAAAACGACAGTGTTACCCCTTATGTTTTTTTCAAAACGGCCAGAAAAGAACGACAGTGTTACCCCTTGTGTTTTTTTTCATGTCGACCAATAAAAAACGAAAGTGTTACCCCTTATGTTTTTTTCATGAAGACCAATAAAAAACGACAGTGTTACACCTTGTTTTTTTTCATGTGACCAATAAAAACGACAGTGTTACCCCTTATGTTTTTTTCAAAACGGCCAGAAAAAAACGACAGTGTTACCCCTAATGTTTTTTTCAAAACGGCCAGAAAAAAACGACAGTGTTACCCCTTATGTTTTTTTCAAAATGGCCCGAAAAAAAGACAGTGTTACCCCTTATGTTTTTTTCAAAACGGCCAGAAAAGAACGACAGTGTTACCCCTTATGTTTTTTTCAAGACGTCCAGAAAAAAACGACAGTGTTACCCCTTATGTTTTTTTCAAAACGGCCAGAAAAAAACGAGTGTTACCCCTTATGTTTTTTCAAAACGGCCAGAAAAGAACGACAGTGTTACCCCTTATGTTTTTTTCAAAACGGCCAGAAAAAAACGACAGTGTTACCCCTTATGTTTTTTTCAAAACGGCCCGAAAAAAACGACAGTGTTACCCCTTATGTTTTTTTTTCATTACGACCAATAAAAAACGACAGTGTTACCCCTTATGTTTTTTTTTCATGACGACCAATAAAAAACGACAGTGTTACCCATTATGTTTTTTTCAAGACGGCCCGAAAAAAACGACAGTGTTACCCCTTATGTTTTTTTTCATGACGACCAATAAAAAACGACAGTGTTACCCCTTATGTTTTTTTCAAAACGGCCAGAAAAGAACGACAGTGTTACCCCTTGTGTTTTTTTTCATGTCGACCAATAAAAAACGAAAGTGTTACCCCTTATGTTTTTTTTCATGACGACCAATAAAAAACGACAGTGTTACACCTTGTTTTTTTTCATGTGACCAATAAAAACGACAGTGTTACCCCTTATGTTTTTTTCAAAACGGCCAGAAAAAAACGACAGTGTTACCCCTTATGTTTTTTTCAAGACGTCCAGAAAAAAACGACAGTGTTACCCCTTATGTTTTTTTCAAAACGGCCAGAAAAAAACGAGTGTTACCCCTTATGTTTTTTTCAAAACGGCCAGAAAAGAACGACAGTGTTACCCCTTATGTCTTTTTCAAAACGGCCAGAAAAAAACGACAGTGTTACCCCTTATGTTTTTTTCAAAACGGCCAGAAAAAAACGACAGTGTTACCCCTTATGTTTTTTTCCAAACGGCCCGAAAAAAACGACAGTGTTACCCCTTGTGTTTTTTTCTAGACGGCTCGAAAAAAACGACAGTGTTACCCCTTATGTTTTTTTTCATGACGACCAATAAAAAACAACAGTGTTACCCCTTATGTTTTTTTTCATGACTACCAATAAAAAACGACTGTGTTACCCATTATGTTTTTTTCAAGACGGCCCGAAAAAAACGACAGTGTTACCCCTTATGTTTTTTTCAAAACGGCCAGAAAAAAACGACAGTGTTACCCCTTATGTTTTTTTCAAAACGGCCCGAAAAAAACGACAGTGTTACCCCTTATGTTTTTTTCAAACGGCCAGAAAAAAACGACAGTGTTACCCCTTATGTTTTTTTCAAGACGGCCAGAAAAAAACGACAGTGTTACCCCTTATGTTTTTTTCAAAACGGCCAGAAAAAAACGACAGTGTTACCCCTTATGTTTTTTCAAAACGGCCAGAAAAAAACGACAGTGTTACCCCTTGTGTTTTTTTTCATGTCGACCAATAAAAAACGACAGTGTTACCCCTTATGTTTTTTTTCATGACGACCAATAAAAAACGACAGTGTTACCCCTTATGTTTTTTTTCATGACGACCAATAAAAAACGACAGTGTTACCCATTATGTTTTTTTCAAGACGGCCGAAAAAAACTACAGTGTTACCCCTTATGTTTTTTTTCATTACGACCAATAAAAAACGACAGTGTTACCCCCTATGTTTTATTTTCATGACGACCAATAAAAAACGACAGTGTTACCCCTTATGTTTTTTCCAAACGGCCCGAAAAAAACGACAGTGTTACCCCTTGTGTTTTTTTCTAGACGGCCCGAAAAAAACGACAGTGTTACCCCTTATGTTTTTTTTCATTACGACCAATAAAAACGACAGTGTTACCCCTTATGTTTTTTTTCATGACGACCAATAAAAAACGACAGTGTTACCCCTTATGTTTTTTTCAAAACGGCCAGAAAAGAACGACAGTGTTACCCCTTGTGTTTTTTTTCATGTCGACCAATAAAAAACGAAAGTGTTACCCCTTATGTTTTTTTTCATGACGACCAATAAAAAACGACAGTGTTACCCCTTATGTTTTTTTCAAAACGGCCAGAAAAAAACGACAGTGTTACCCCTTATGTTTTTTTCAAAACGGCCCGAAAAAAACGACAGTGTTACCCCTTATGTTTTTTTCAAAACGGCCAGAAAAGAACGACAGTGTTACCCCTTATGTTTTTTTCAAAATGGCCCGAAAAAAAAGACAGTGTTACCCCTTATGTTTTTTTCAAAACGGCCAGAAAAAAACGACAGTGTTACCCCTTATGTTTTTTTCAAGACGGCCAGAAAAAAACGACAGTGTTACCCCTTATGTTTTTTTCAAAACGGCCAGAAAAAAACGACAGTGTTACCCCTTATGTTTTTTTCAAAACGGCCAGAAAAGAACGACAGTGTTACCCCTTATGTTTTTTTCAAAACGGCCAGAAAAAAACAACAGTGTTACCCCTTATGTTTTTTTCAAAACGGCCAGAAAAAAACGACAGTGTTACCCCTTATGTTTTTTTCCAAACGGCCCGAAAAAACGACAGTGTTACCCCTTTTGTTTTTTTCTAGACGGCCCGAAAAAAACGACAGTGTTACCCCTTATGTTTTTTTTCATTACGACCAATAAAAAACGACAGTGTTACCCCTTATGTTTTTTTTCATGACGACCAATAAAAAACGACAGTGTTACCCATTATGTTTTTTTCAAGACGGCCCGAAAAAAACGACAGTGTTACCCCTTATGTTTTTTTTCATGACGACCAATAAAAAACGACAGTGTTACCCCTTATGTTTTTTTCAAAACGGCCAGAAAAGAACGACAGTGTTACCCCTTGTGTTTTTTTTCATGTCGACCAATAAAAAACGAAAGTGTTACCCCTTATGTTTTTTTCATGACGACCAATAAAAAACGACAGTGTTACACCTTGTTTTTTTTCATGTGACCAATAAAAACGACAGTGTTACCCCTTATGTTTTTTTCAAAACGGCCAGAAAAAAACGACAGTGTTACCCCTAATGTTTTTTTCAAAACGGCCAGAAAAAAACGACAGTGTTACCCCTTATGTTTTTTTCAAAATGGCCCGAAAAAAAAGACAGTGTTACCCCTTATGTTTTTTTCAAAACGGCCAGAAAAGAACGACAGTGTTACCCCTTATGTTTTTTTCAAGACGTCCAGAAAAAAACGACAGTGTTACCCCTTATGTTTTTTTCAAAACGGCCAGAAAAAAACGAGTGTTACCCCTTATGTTTTTTTCAAAACGGCCAGAAAAGAACGACAGTGTTACCCCTTATGTTTTTTTCAAAACGGCCAGAAAAAAACGACAGTGTTACCCCTTATGTTTTTTTCAAAACGGCCCGAAAAAAACGACAGTGTTACCCCTTATGTTTTTTTTCATTACGACCAATAAAAAACGACAGTGTTACCCCTTATGTTTTTTTTCATGACGACCAATAAAAAACGACAGTGTTACCCATTATGTTTTTTTCAAGACGGCCCGAAAAAAACGACAGTGTTACCCCTTATGTTTTTTTTCATGACGACCAATAAAAAACGACAGTGTTACCCCTTATGTTTTTTTCAAAACGGCCAGAAAAGAACGACAGTGTTACCCCTTGTGTTTTTTTTCATGTCGACCAATAAAAAACGAAAGTGTTACCCCTTATGTTTTTTTTCATGACGACCAATAAAAAACGACAGTGTTACACCTTGTTTTTTTTTCATGTGACCAATAAAAACGACAGTGTTACCCCTTATGTTTTTTTCAAAACGGCCAGAAAAAAACGACAGTGTTACCCCTTATGTTTTTTTCAAGACGTCCAGAAAAAAACGACAGTGTTACCCCTTATGTTTTTTTCAAAACGGCCAGAAAAAAACGAGTGTTACCCCTTATGTTTTTTTCAAAACGGCCAGAAAAGAACGACAGTGTTACCCCTTATGTCTTTTTCAAAACGGCCAGAAAAAAACGACAGTGTTACCCCTTATGTTTTTTTCAAAACGGCCAGAAAAAAACGACAGTGTTACCCCTTATGTTTTTTTCCAAACGGCCCGAAAAAAACGACAGTGTTACCCCTTGTGTTTTTTTCTAGACGGCTCGAAAAAAACGACAGTGTTACCCCTTATGTTTTTTTTCATGACGACCAATAAAAAACAACAGTGTTACCCCTTATGTTTTTTTTCATGACTACCAATAAAAAACGACTGTGTTACCCATTATGTTTTTTTCAAGACGGCCCGAAAAAAACGACAGTGTTACCCCTTATGTTTTTTTCAAAACGGCCAGAAAAAAACGACAGTGTTACCCCTTATGTTTTTTTCAAAACGGCCCGAAAAAAACGACAGTGTTACCCCTTATGTTTTTTTCAAACGGCCAGAAAAAAACGACAGTGTTACCCCTTATGTTTTTTTCAAGACGGCCAGAAAAAAACGACAGTGTTACCCCTTATGTTTTTTTCAAAACGGCCAGAAAAAAACGACAGTGTTACCCCTTATGTTTTTTCAAAACGGCCAGAAAAAAACGACAGTGTTACCCCTTGTGTTTTTTTTCATGTCGACCAATAAAAAACGACAGTGTTACCCCTTATGTTTTTTTTCATGACGACCAATAAAAAACGACAGTGTTACCCCTTATGTTTTTTTTCATGACGACCAATAAAAAACGACAGTGTTACCCATTATGTTTTTTTCAAGACGGCCGAAAAAAACTACAGTGTTACCCCTTATGTTTTTTTTCATTACGACCAATAAAAAACGACAGTGTTACCCCCTATGTTTTATTTTCATGACGACCAATAAAAAACGACAGTGTTACCCCTTATGTTTTTTTCCAAACGGCCCGAAAAAAACGACAGTGTTACCCCTTGTGTTTTTTTCTAGACGGCCCGAAAAAAACGACAGTGTTACCCCTTATGTTTTTTTTCATTACGACCAATAAAAAACGACAGTGTTACCCCTTATGTTTTTTTTCATGACGACCAATAAAAAACGACAGTGTTACCCCTTATGTTTTTTTCAAAACGGCCAGAAAAGAACGACAGTGTTACCCCTTGTGTTTTTTTTCATGTCGACCAATAAAAAACGAAAGTGTTACCCCTTATGTTTTTTTTCATGACGACCAATAAAAAACGACAGTGTTACCCCTTATGTTTTTTTCAAAACGGCCAGAAAAAAACGACAGTGTTACCCCTTATGTTTTTTTCAAAACGGCCCGAAAAAAACGACAGTGTTACCCCTTATGTTTTTTTCAAAACGGCCAGAAAAGAACGACAGTGTTACCCCTTATGTTTTTTTCAAAATGGCCCGAAAAAAAAGACAGTGTTACCCCTTATGTTTTTTCAAAACGGCCAGAAAAAAACGACAGTGTTACCCCTTATGTTTTTTCAAGACGTCCAGAAAAAAACGACAGTGTTACCCCTTATGTTTTTTTCAAAACGGCCAGAAAAGAACGACAGTGTTACCCCTTATGTTTTTTTCAAAACGGCCAGAAAAAAACGACAGTGTTACCCCTTATGTTTTTTTCAAAACGGCCCGAAAAAAACGACAGTGTTACCCCTTATGTTTTTTTCCAAACGGCCCGAAAAAAACGACAGTGTTACCCCTTGTGTTTTTTTCCAGACGGCTCGAAAAAAACGACAGTGTTACCCCTTATGTTTTTTTTCATGACGACCAATAAAAAACAACAGTGTTACCCCTTATGTTTTTTTTCATGACTACCAATAAAAAACGACTGTGTTACCCATTATGTTTTTTTCAAGACGGCCCGAAAAAAACGACAGTGTTACCCCTTATGTTTTTTTCAAAACGGCCAGAAAAAAACGACAGTGTTACCCCTTATGTTTTTTTCAAAACGGCCCGAAAAAAACGACAGTGTTACCCCTTATGTTTTTTTCAAACGGCCAGAAAAAAACGACAGTGTTACCCCTTATGTTTTTTTCAAGACGGCCAGAAAAAAACGACAGTGTTACCCCTTATGTTTTTTTCAAAACGGCCAGAAAAAAACGACAGTGTTACCCCTTATGTTTTTTTTCATGTCGACCAATAAAAAACGACAGTGTTACCCCTTATGTTTTTTTTCATGACGACCAATAAAAAACGACAGTGTTACCCCCTATGTTTTTTTTCATGACGACCAATAAAAAACGACAGTGTTACCCCTTATGTTTTTTTCAAAACGGCCAGAAAAAAACGACAGTGTTACCCCTTATGTTTTTTTCAAAACGGCCCGAAAAAAACGACAGTGTTACCCCTTATGTTTTTTTCAAACGGCCAGAAAAAAACGACAGTGTTACCCCTTATGTTTTTTTCAAGACGGCCAGAAAAAAACGACAGTGTTACCCCTTATGTTTTTTTCAAAACGGCCAGAAAAAAACGACAGTGTTACCCCTTATGTTTTTTTTCATGTCGACCAATAAAAAACGACAGTGTTACCCCTTATGTTTTTTTTCATGACGACCAATAAAAAACGACAGTGTTACCCCCTATGTTTTTTTTCATGACGACCAATAAAAAACGACAGTGTTACCCATTATGTTTTTTTCAAGACGGCCGAAAAAAACTACAGTGTTACCCCTTATTTTTTTTTTCATGACGACCAATAAAAAACAACAGTGTTACCCATTATGTTTTTTTCAAGACGGCCGAAAAAAACTACAGTGTTACCCCTTATTTTTTTTTTCATGACGACCAATAAAAAACGACAGTGTTACCCCCTATGTTTTATTTTCATGACGACCAATAAAAAACGACAGTGTTACCCCTTATGTTTTTTTCAAAACGGCAGTGCTACACCTGGGGATTGAACACACAACCTATCGCTTACAAGACAACTGCTCTACCTCCTGTGCTAAGCCGACCTTGTTACTCATTTCAAATTTACATAAATAATTACAGCGTTACCCCTTACGTTTATTTCAAAACGACAGTTTTACCCCTTATGTTTTTTTCAAAACGGCCAGAAAAAAACGACAGTGTTACCCCTTGTGTTTTTTTTCATGTCGACCAATAAAAACGACAGTGTTACCCCTTATGTTTTTTTCAAAACGGCCAGAAAAGAACGTCAGTGTTACCCCTTATGTTTTTTTCAAAACGGCAGTGCTACACCTGGGGATTGAACACACAACCTATCGCTTACAAGACAACTCCTCTACCTCCTGTGCTAAGCTGACCTTGTTTCTCATTTCAAATTGACATAAATAATTACTAATAATTACTAATAATAATTAGTGTAACCCCTTATGTTTTTTTCAATACAACCAATAAAAACGACAGTGTTACCCCTTATGTTTTTTTTCATGACGACCAATAAAAAACGACAGTGTTACCCATTATGTTTTTTTCAAGACGGCCCGAAAAAAACGACAGTGTTACCCCTTATGTTTTTTTCAAGACGGCCCGAAAAAAACGACAGTGTTCCCCCTTTTTTTTTTTCATTACGACCAATAAAAAACGACAGTGTTACCCCTTATGTTTTTTTTCATGACGACCAATAAAAAACGAAAGTGTTACCCCTTATGTTTTTTTCAAAAGGGCCAGAAAAGAACGACAGTGTTACCCCTTATGTTTTTTTCAAAACGGCAGTATTACCCCTGGGGATTGAACACACAACCTATCGCTTACAAGACAACTGCTCTACCTCCTGTGCTAAGCCGACCCTTGTTCCTCATTTCAATTTGACATTAAAAATTACAGCGTTACCCCTTACGTTTATTTCAAAACGACAGTGTTACCCCTTATGTTTTTTTCAAAACGGCCAGAAAAAAACAACAGTGTTACCCCTTGTGTTTTTTTTCATGTCGACCAATAAAAAACGACAGTGTTTCCCCTTATGCTTTTTTTCATGACGACCAATAAAAAACAACAGTGTTACCCCTTGTGTTTTTTTTCATGACGACCAATAAAAAACGACAGTGTTACCCCTTATGTTTTTTTTCATGACGACCAATAAAAAACGACAGTGTTACCCATTATGTTTTTTTCAAGACGGCCCGAAAAAAACGACAGTGTTACCCCTTATGTTTTTTTCAAAACGGCCAGAAAAGAACGACAGTGTTACCCCTTATGTTTTTTTTCATTACGACCAATAAAAAACGACAGTGTTACCCCTTATGTTTTTTTTCATGACGGCCAGAAAAAAACGACAGTGTTACCCCTTATGTTTTTTTCAAAACGGCCAGAAAAAAACGACAGTGTTACCCCTTATGTTTTTTTCCAAACGGCCCGAAAAAAACGACAGTGTTACCCCTTGTGTTTTTTTCTAGACGGCCCGAAAAAAACGACAGTGTTACCCCTTGTGTTTTTTTTCATGACGACCAATAAAAAACGACAGTGTTACCCCTTATGTTTTTTTCAAAACGGACCGAAAAAAACGACAGTGTTACCCCTTATGTTTTTTTCAAGACGGCCAGAAAAAAACGACAGTGTTACCCCTTATGTTTTTTTCAAGACGGCCAGAAAAAAACGACAGTGTTACCCCTTATGTTTTTTTCCAAACGGCCCGAAAAAAACGACAGTGTTACCCCTTGTGTTTTTTTCTAGACGGCCCGAAAAAAACGACAGTGTTACCCCTTTTGTTTTTTTTCATTACGACCAATAAAAAACGACAGTGTTACCCCTTATGTTTTTTTTCATGACGGCCAGAAAAAAACGACAGTGTTACCCCTTATGTTTTTTTCAAAACGGCCAGAAAAGAACGACAGTGTTACCCCTTATGTTTTTTTCAAAACGGCCAGATGTTATGTTGTTATTGCCATGATGTTATGTTTTTTTTCATTACGACCAATAAGAAACGACAGTGTTACCCCTTATGTTTTTTTTCATGACGGCCAGAAAAAAACGACAGTGTTACCCCTTATGTTTTTTTCAAGACGGCCAGAAAAAAACGACAGTGTTACCCCTTATGTTTTTTTCAAAACGGCCAGAAAAAAACAACAGTGTTACCCCTTATGTTTTTTTCAAAACGGCCAGAAAAGAACGACAGTGTTACCCCTTATGTTTTTTTCAAAACGGCCAGAAAAAAACGACAGTGTTACCCCTTATGTTTTTTTCAAAACGGCCAGAAAAAAACGACAGTGTTACCCCTTATGTTTTTTTCCAAACGGCCAGAAAAAAACGACAGTGTTACCCCTTATGTTTTATTCAATACGGCCAGTAAAAAAACGACAGTGTTACCCCTTATGTTTTTTTCAAAACGGCCAGAAAAGAACGACAGTGTTACCCCTTATGTTTTTTTCAAAACGGCCAGAAAAAAACGAGTGTTACCCCTTATGTTTTTTTCAAAACTGCCAGAAAATAACGACAGTGTTACCCCTTATGTTTTATTCAATACGGCCAGAAAAAAACGACAGTGTTACCCCTTATGTTTTTTTCAAAACGGCCAGAAAAGAACGACAGTGTTACCCCTTATGTTTTTTTCAAAACGGCCAGAAAAGAACGACAGTGTTACCCCTAATGTTTTTTTCAAAACGGCCCGAAAAAAACGACAGTGTTACCCCTTATGTTTTTTTCAAAACGGCCAGAAAAAAACGACAGTGTTACCCCTTATGTTTTTTTCAAGACGGCCAGAAAAAAACGACAGTGTTACCCCTTATGTTTTTTTCCAAACGGCCCGAAAAAAACGACAGTGTTACCCCTTGTGTTTTTTTCTAGACGGCCCGAAAAAAACGACAGTGTTACCCCTTTTGTTTTTTTTCATTACGACCAATAAAAAACGACAGTGTTACCCCTTATGTTTTTTTTCATGACGGCCAGAAAAAAACGACAGTGTTACCCCTTATGTTTTTTCAAAACGGCCAGAAAAAAACGACAGTGTTACCCCTTATGTTTTTTTCAAAACGGCCAGAAAAAAACAACAGTGTTACCCCTTATGTTTTTTTTCATGACGGCCAGAAAAAAACGACAGTGTTACCCCTTATGTTTTTTTCAAAACGGCCAGAAAAAAACGACAGTGTTACCCCTTATGTTTTTTTCAAAACGGCCAGAAAAAAACAACAGTGTTACCCCTTATGTTTTTTTCAAAACGGCCAGAAAAGAACGACAGTGTTACCCCTTATGTTTTTTTCAAAACGGCCAGAAAAAAACGACAGTGTTACCCCTTATGTTTTTTTCAAAACGGCCAGAAAAAAACGACAGTGTTACCCCTTATGTTTTTTTCCAAACGGCCAGTAAAAAAACGACAGTGTTACCCCTTATGTTTTTTTCAAAACGGCCAGAAAAGAACGACAGTGTTACCCCTTATGTTTTTTTCAAAACGGCCAGAAAAAAACGAGTGTTACCCCTTATGTTTTTTTCAAAACTGCCAGAAAATAACGACAGTGTTACCCCTTATGTTTTATTCAATACGGCCAGAAAAAAACGACAGTGTTACCCCTTATGTTTTTTTCAAAACGGCCAGAAAAGAACGACAGTGTTACCCCTTATGTTTTTTTCAAAACTGCCAGAAAATAACGACAGTGTTACCCCTTATGTTTTATTCAATACGGCCAGTAAAAAAACGACAGTGTTACCCCTTATGTTTTTTTCAAAACGGCCAGAAAAGAACGACAGTGTTACCCCTTATGTTTTTTTCAAAACGGCCAGAAAAAAACGACAGTGTTACCCCTTATGTTTTTTTCAAAACTGCCAGAAAATAACGACAGTGTTACCCCTTATGTTTTATTCAATACGGCCAGAAAAAAACGACAGTGTTACCCCTTATGTTTTTTTCAAAACGGCCAGAAAAGAACGACAGTGTTACCCCTTATGTTTTTTTTCATGACGGCCAGAAAAAAACGACAGTGTTACCCCTTATGTTTTTTTCAAAACGGCCAGAAAAGAACGACAGTGTTACCCCTTATGTTTTTTTTAAAACGGCCAGATGTTATGTTGTTATTGCCATGATGTTATGTTTTTTTCAAGACGGCCAGAAAAAAACGACAGTCCTCATCCTCATCGTCATCCGCTTATCCGGGGTCGGGTCGCGGGGGGAGCAGCTCAAGCAGGGGGCCCCAGACTTCCCTTTCCCGGGCCACATTGACCAGCTCTGACGGGGGGATCCCGAGGCGTTCCCAGGCCAGTGTTGAGATATAATCTCTCCACCTAGTCCTGGGTCTTCCCCGAGGTCTCCTCCCCACTGGACGTGCCTGAAACACCTCCCAAGGAAGGCGCCCAGTGGGCATCCTTACCAGATGCCCGAACCACCTCAGCTGACTCCTTTCTAAGTAAAGGAGCAGCGGCTCTAATCCGAGTTCCTCACGGATGGCTGAGCTTCTCACCCTATCCCTAAGGGAGACGCCAGCCACCCTTCTGAGAAAACTCATCTCGGCCGCTTGTACCCGCGATCTCGTCCTTTCGGTCATCACCCAGCCCTCATGACCATAGGTGAGGATAGGAACGAAGATCGACCGGTAGATCGAGAGCTTTGCCTTGCGGCTCAGCTCTCTTTTCGTTACAACGGTGCGGTAAAGCGAACGCAATACCGCCCCCGCTGCTCCGATTCTCCGGCCAATCTCACGCTCCATAGTACCCTCACTCACGAACAAGACCCCGAGGTACTTGAACTCCTTCACTTGGGCTAAGGACTCATTTCCTACCCGGAGTAAGCAATCCATCGGTTTCCTGCTAAGAGTCATGGCCTCAGATTTAGCGGTGCTGATCCTCATCCCAGCCGCTTCACACTCGGCCGCCAGCCGATCCAGTGAGTGCTGAAGGTCACAGGCCGATGATCCAATGAGGACCACATCATCTGCAAAAAGCAGTGACGAGATCCTCAGACCACCGAACTGCAACCCCTCCCCACCACGACTACGCCTCGATATCCTGTCCATGTATATCACAAACAGGATTGGTGACAAGTGACAAAACGACAGTGTTACCCCTTATGTTTTTTTCAAAACGGCCAGAAAAAAACAACAGTGTTACCCCTTATGTTTTTTTTCATTACGACCAATAAAAAACAACAGTATTACCCCTTATGTTTTTTTTCATGACGACCAATAAAAAACGACAGTTTACCCCTTATGTTTTTTTCAAAACGGCCAGAAAAGAACGACAGTGTTACCCCTTATGTTTTTTTCAAAACGGCCAGAAAAAAACGACAGTGTTACCCCTTATGTTTTTTTCAAAACGGCCAGAAAAAAACGACAGTGTTACCCCTTATGTTTTTTTCCAAACGGCCAGTAAAAAAACGACAGTGTTACCCCTTATGTTTTTTTCAAAACGGCCAGAAAAGAACGACAGTGTTACCCCTTATGTTTTTTTCAAAACGGCCAGAAAAAAACGAGTGTTACCCCTTATGTTTTTTTCAAAACTGCCAGAAAATAACGACAGTGTTACCCCTTATGTTTTATTCAATACGGCCAGAAAAAAACGACAGTGTTACCCCTTATGTTTTTTTCAAAACGGCCAGAAAAGAACGACAGTGTTACCCCTTATGTTTTTTTCAAAACTGCCAGAAAATAACGACAGTGTTACCCCTTATGTTTTATTCAATACGGCCAGTAAAAAAACGACAGTGTTACCCCTTATGTTTTTTTCAAAACGGCCAGAAAAGAACGACAGTGTTACCCCTTATGTTTTTTTCAAAACGGCCAGAAAAAAACGACAGTGTTACCCCTTATGTTTTTTTCAAAACTGCCAGAAAATAACGACAGTGTTACCCCTTATGTTTTATTCAATACGGCCAGAAAAAAACGACAGTGTTACCCCTTATGTTTTTTTCAAAACGGCCAGAAAAAAACGACAGTGTTACCCCTTATGTTTTTTTTCATGACGGCCAGAAAAAAACGACAGTGTTACCCCTTATGTTTTTTTCAAAACGGCCAGAAAAGAACGACAGTGTTACCCCTTATGTTTTTTTTAAAACGGCCAGATGTTATGTTGTTATTGCCATGATGTTATGTTTTTTTCAAGACGGCCAGAAAAAAACGACAGTCCTCATCCTCATCGTCATCCGCTTATCCGGGGTCGGGTCGCGGGGGGAGCAGCTCAAGCAGGGGGCCCCAGACTTCCCTTTCCCGGGCCACATTGACCAGCTCTGACGGGGGGATCCCGAGGCGTTCCCAGGCCAGTGTTGAGATATAATCTCTCCACCTAGTCCTGGGTCTTCCCCGAGGTCTCCTCCCCACTGGACGTGCCTGAAACACCTCCCAAGGAAGGCGCCCAGTGGGCATCCTTACCAGATGCCCGAACCACCTCAGCTGACTCCTTTCTAAGTAAAGGAGCAGCGGCTCTAATCCGAGTTCCTCACGGATGGCTGAGCTTCTCACCCTATCCCTAAGGGAGACGCCAGCCACCCTTCTGAGAAAACTCATCTCGGCCGCTTGTACCCGCGATCTCGTCCTTTCGGTCATCACCCAGCCCTCATGACCATAGGTGAGGATAGGAACGAAGATCGACCGGTAGATCGAGAGCTTTGCCTTGCGGCTCAGCTCTCTTTTCGTTACAACGGTGCGGTAAAGCGAACGCAATACCGCCCCCGCTGCTCCGATTCTCCGGCCAATCTCACGCTCCATAGTACCCTCACTCACGAACAAGACCCCGAGGTACTTGAACTCCTTCACTTGGGCTAAGGACTCATTTCCTACCCGGAGTAAGCAATCCATCGGTTTCCTGCTAAGAGTCATGGCCTCAGATTTAGCGGTGCTGATCCTCATCCCAGCCGCTTCACACTCGGCCGCCAGCCGATCCAGTGAGTGCTGAAGGTCACAGGCCGATGATCCAATGAGGACCACATCATCTGCAAAAAGCAGTGACGAGATCCTCAGACCACCGAACTGCAACCCCTCCCCACCACGACTACGCCTCGATATCCTGTCCATGTATATCACAAACAGGATTGGTGACAAGTGACAAAACGACAGTGTTACCCCTTATGTTTTTTTCAAAACGGCCAGAAAAAAACAACAGTGTTACCCCTTATGTTTTTTTTCATTACGACCAATAAAAAACAACAGTATTACCCCTTATGTTTTTTTTCATGACGACCAATAAAAAACGACAGTTTACCCCTTATGTTTTTTTCAAAACGGCCAGAAAAAAACGACTGTGTTACCCCTTATGTTTTATTCAATACGGCCAGTAAAAAAACGACAGTGTTACCCCTATGTTTTTTTTCACGACGACCAATAAAAAACGACAGTGCTACCCCTTATGTTTTTTTTCATGACGACCAATAAAAAACAAGTGTTACCCCTTATTCATTTTTTCATGACGACCAATAAAAAACAACAGTGTTACCTTTTGTTTTTTTTCATGACGACCAATAAAAAACAACAGTTTTACCCCTTATGTTTTTTTCATGACGACTATTTAAAAACGACAGTGTTACCCCTTATGTTTTTTTTCATGACGGCCTATAAAGAACGAAAGTTACCCCTTATGTTTTTTTTCATGACGACCAATAAAAAACGACAGTGTTACCCCTTATTTTTTTTTTCATGACGACCAATAAAAAACAACAGTATTACCCCTTATGTTTTTCTTTCATGACGACCAATAAAAAACGACAGTGCTACTCCTTTTGATTTTTTTCAGTACGACCAAAGAAAAACAACAGCGTTAACCCCTATGCTTTATTTGATGAATATCGAGAGCATTACCCCCTGTTTTATTTGATAAATTTCGACAGCGTTACCCCTTATGTTTTTTTTCCTGACGACCAATTAAAAACGGCAGTGTTACCCCTTGTGTTACCCCATTCACTGGCATGAATACTACTCAATAGGATATATTAAGCATATCGGCAGTCACACTTACTTCCAGGGTTCATCTTTGGTATCCAATTTAGCGGTGTGTAAAAAGAAGTTTAAAAAAAAATCACTTCCGTTACGCCAGAGTACTTCCGTCGCTCCAGGGTTGTTGTCATCATAGAGGTTGTCACGCCAGGGTGTTATTCTCCGGGGCTACAGCTGGACCGTACTCCGAATGCCAGACCGTCCAGTCCGTCACTGTCTCTAGCAATCATGTAACGGAAATAAAACCAGCAGCAGTTCCTGAGCTGCCCACCAGGGTGTGTGAGGGAGCAGATTTATGCGAGCAATAAAAGGGTACGACTCGAGGTCGGAAACGGTGCCCCTTTTACTAAAATAAGACCGTGATTCTGAGCAAACAGGTGTAGAATCCTATTTATTGAAGCCGTTCTAAAACAACCCACCTGTGATCACATAGCACAGCAGGTAGCCTGTAGTGTCAGATGAGCCACTTCAGGCTGGGATTTTAGGAGAGCTGGGGGCGTGGCCTAGCTCTAGTGCCATATTATTAGAATCATTTACCTCATAACAAAGTACGAATTCATTAACACAATCACACATTCACATACAATTTATTTAGACCAACATAAAGATTTAGTTCACAAAAGGTGCTAACATTTCCCAATTCATTTGTACGAATACTTTATAAAACGTAATGGGCATGAGGCTGAACATCAATGAGACTCATAGCATTTACAAATTCAACACAGTTCTCCATTAGAGATTCTTTCAATCTGAATATGCACACAGAACCCTGCGTGTCTTTAGTGGAGAACGTTCTGATAGCACGTGTTATATTCCAACGGTCGTTTCCACGTCATCGGTTATCCTCCACGACGATGGTGCGTCTTGGGTAGGCGTCCACGTCCACAAAGATGTACCGGAACTCGTACTTACCCGTTTCAATATTCTGTAAGAGGACAAAAGAGATGAGATGACGATAGAAACAGAGTCGTCTCTTGAGGAACGTTAGCACGATGTTGCATATTTCAAAAGACCAGGAATTATTTAACCCGTAGTAAAAAAATCTGTAGTTGGGTTGTATTTGCAAGTGGAAGCTAATGGGAATTTGCCGTTAAACGACATGAGTTTGCCACGTCTATAAAGCTTGGAACGCATTGGCCCAACGTCGGGCCATCTGAAACGTTTGTGGAGACTGACGAGTTCGGGAACAAATCAGTTCGGTGTGTTGGAAGCTTTTGGAACCACACGGACAGTGTCTTTTCAAGTCTGAGAGAGTTGGCGGTCTGAGGTTTGGAGCCATTGGATGCTCTGATTGGTTAACCAGCGAACCAGAGCAGTGTGTGGGAGGGGTGGACTAGCGGCAACCGATGTTTAGGACTTATTGCATCTCGCGCAGGCGCAGACGCTACTGTGTATTTGGCAGTAATCTTCGTGGTGTGTTTCAATGCCACTTGTCAAGGCAACGGAGTGGTCGGATAAGGCCAGTTGGCCATTGGTCTGGGCGGTCTGTAGACCCCTTTAAACAACAACGGCTACAAAGTACAAACCTCTTTGGATTCTGAATGAACGGTTCCTTTGACGCCTGGCTCTGATCCCTCGATATAAAACTTGAGTCTCATGTGCTTCAGTCCGTCCTTCAGGTACTCAGAGTGACTGGAGAGGAGAGAGTCGGTTAACGTCCGTGGTGAAGCACATACTCTGTCACCGCTACTATGAATGGAAGCGCTTGTTTAACGAGTCTTTCTTGCGCCAGGAAAGGACTAAATCATGAATAGCTCTACAAATATAAGGGCCAGAAGCATTATCTCAAGCCCAATGGATAGATAACGCCTGGGAGAGAATGGATGGAGTGGATTTGTCTTGTATCCATGACGAAGTGGAGAGTGAACTCACAAAATCGCTTAATTTTCTTTCCTTAATATAAAGAACCATCTGATATTAATTATTAAATGATCAGAAATACTGAAACACTCTCACTCTGCTACACGTATCGCAATTAAAAGAGAGAGGACCCAGGGGTGTTTAGCGGTAAGATCATGTGTTGAATGTCGAAAAATACAAACTGGAATACTGGAAAAATTGCAAACTAGGTCAACAATTAGGACACCATTCACCCAGCTTTCCAATCAAAAGTTTACAGCAAATATGTTTTTCGATGAGGTAACCTGGTGTCAACATCTCAACAAAATATAAAATATGCAGTGAATAGCCTGTCTAACTTTGCCTTTTCCTCGTCCAAAACAGGAACACAGATTATAAATTAACCGGCTGCCCCCTCTACCTGACATGTTGTCTCCTTTGCCGCCGCGTCGTCTCCCCGTAGCATTTAATTGGCTCCCCGAATGCACCAATCACCTACAGAAGGAAGGAATGGACGGACGCATACATGAGAGCACGGCACAGACAATCATCCAAACAGATCTATGATTAAAGACACATGAATAATACGATTAGTCTCTCCAATAAACCTTAACACCGCTTCCCTCTGGGAACATCAAATTAATTAGTTGTATTTTGTTGTAGACATTACACACTGATTTTGTCTAAAAATTGTTCAGACAAGCATTCTAAGAACAGTTGCTGCATTCACCAAAATCCTCGTATTCAGTATTCTTTCTTAGGCGTGCACAACATCAGCGATTCCTGTTCCACAGTGTTTATGTGCGGCCGTCGGTCAGAACACAAACAAGGTTTCGGTTCCATCAAGTTTCAGGACGGTGGCGACAAAGCCCTGGGACGGTTGACTGATGTTTCAATGTGACCTGGCTGTAGATATGTGTGTGCGGTTTTTTTGATGCGTGTGCGTGTTACCGGATGTGTGTGTGTGTGTGTGTTCCTTGATTTAGGACGCACACTAAATGCACTAAACCATATCACAGTCCTCTGGGAGCTCACCCAAACTGTCCGGCCTCATAGCCTACTCTTCAGAACAGCGCTAACATTATTAAACATGATTCATACTTTTGGTTTGCAATCGCAATATCCACCTCTCAAACCGAGGTGCCTGGCCTTGCTAAGCCGTATAATTTAAAATTGTTTTATTAGTACATGGGCAGACATGTACATGTCAGGGGAACCGGCTATATACTTTGTTAAGCCTCTCCTTTATTTCAGCCGGTGCTTTAATGACGTTGCTAAATATTTTAAGTGATTTCTTTTATCGATTTCTGAAAGGACATCGAGCTCTGCAGTGGTTTTGGATGGCACTTCTGCACAAATGGGGCTGAACTGCTATTCGCGCACGCGCGCACACACACACACACACACACACACACACACACACACACACACACACACACACACACACACACACACACACACACACACACACACACACACACACACACACACACACACACACACACACACACACACTTAACTCCTTATATGAGCTTCTGGTGCGTATATCATGAGTTGTGGAGCACTATGCACTCTGCTGCTGTAATTCGCTTGGGATAAAAGTCTGTTTAATGTAATGCATAGATTGTCTTACCTCTGGGTTTGACTTGAGTTTGTCAAAAGCTTTTCCATACACTTTATTGGGACTGCTTGTAGAGAACAGCTCCTGGAACACGACATACAATAGTCCCCCTAAAAAAAAACACACGTTTACATTCAATACAGGCGTACGAGAATGCCAGTATAAAAGCCATTTCAATAGAAACGTGGTTCCCCAATTGAGTGTTATCACCTGTCACTCCAAGCCCAATGACCACAACGATCAGGTACGTGAAGTCTCTGCCAGCGTCCTTGACTGCAACACATAGAGCCAGAGTTATAGTTTCAAAGACCACTATTACTTATTCATTAATCATGCAGATAACAATCTTATTGGCAGGCGTACCTTTCTGCGCAGTGGAAGGTTTGACTCCACCTTGATGTCTAGAGACGGATACCTTGCCACTGTCTCTCTGTGGGCTGCTTTGATTTCTATGGCTGGAGTCGAGGGACAGATCGCGCCTCTGTGCCTGCAGCCAGGTGCAGCCTGCTCCCGCCACCCTGCTCTGCTGGAGAAGGTCCAGGTGTGTGCGCGTGCTCTTCCATGGCTGCACGAGCCACTGGGTTGTTGTCCTTTGCAAATGCTGACGTGCAGCTTTAAATATCAAAGTGTAGACCATGACTTTATCCTGTTGACCTGCAGATCAGTCAGCTCTGAGTGGACCGCGGATAGCGGAAACAGGTGATTTGTCTTCCAGCAACGAATCGTGGCGTAGATGCAGCTTTTGCAAATGATCGACCATACTAGGATGTTATTTTGTTTTAATACATACACTTTTTAAAGCATGTATGCGGGCCGGACTGTACTGATCTTGCGCCGTTCTTGTGGTTGTCAATCTTTGTGGCGCTTACCTTCTACGTCATATCAGGAGGGGATTGTGGGAGATGGAGTTCAGAATGGGGGCCGATGAAATAGGAACATACATCAACCATTGTCCAAATCTTCATTATATCACTTTATTGAAAACATTCGTTCCAGCATTTCTTCATGGTATCAATAATGAAAGATGCTCTTGGCTTAAAATTAAATATATATATAAAATGGGCGTGATGGTTGGATGTAACATTCTGATTCTCTTTTCAACAGGTGTGTGTTTGTGTGGTAAAACTGAATGCTTTGATCAAATTAAAATAAATAACTAATACAAATAAAATAAAATGACAAAATAAACCCTGAAATGGGCATTTAAATGCAAAAATACGTGATTTCAGCAGATAAAATATATTTTGATGGAATCATGAAAAAAAATACAGTAAAGAACTGAATGTTTTTTATTCATTTAACAAATGCACATTAAAGGTTTCTTTTTTTTTCCCACAAGAGAGTTTCAGTCCAGTGTCTGAAATTATGTTAGTGTTCCATGGCTTGCTTCCCCTTGCCACTTTTCAAGCACAGTTGGAGGAATTGCACCTTTGTAATAATACAAAATAAATTATAGAATCATACACTAGAAATGTCATAAACAGAAAAAAAAACAAAAAACGTTTTTCCTCATCACAACACTCTACATTAAACTTGCTCAGGTCAACAGTTCAAGATGGACAAGCGGAGTCAAACGTTAGTCCCGCAAGGTGTCAGACTTGGTAAGATGCAGAGGAATGATTCATCTGTCTGAGGCATCTGTAGAGAGATGAAAACACCATTACTTCCAGTCGCACCCAGGACCTATCTCTCAAAGTGGCCACTGTTGTTAACATTCAACTCTAAACCTCTCCATGGGTGAAAATGAAAGGTCAAAATAAGCGAGGAGGTGCTGGTATAATTGGATATTCGAGAGGTGTGTGTTTGCGTGTTTACTGCACACATAATAATAAAGTAAGGTGTCAGTTATGTCAAACAACGCACACATTTGAAATGTTGTGTGATGTATATTGTGTAGGGAGAGAGACAAACACAAATACATACATCGAGAGTTATAGATGGATAGACATATATATAGACATATGTCTATATAGAAAATATATAGATATAAACTATAGATATTTGTATATACATATAGATACTACAGATAGGTAAACAAACAAATCAATAGAGGTAGACAGATAGAGGTTTTATGAAACTTACTTCAGAGTGAAGTGTGGAGTGAAGTGGAGTGTGTGTGCGTGTGTGTGTGTGTGTGTATGTGTGTATTTGCAATTATCTTCATATTTGTTTACCATTATTATACACGATTATTGCAAGTAACGGTAACTTTTGATAAAAACTGCTTGATAAAATAATTACAAAATTATTCAATTATCAAAATAGTCAAAATTGGATTTTCCTCTTTAGGACCCCAATTTTCCAACTTTGCAGTATCAATTATATCTTAGTTTATATCCGGTCATTAATTTTGATATATGAGCAATATCTAATTCTCTCAGAGGTTGAAATCTGATAGCATGAATAACAAGCGTTGATGATTGATTGCGAGGTAATAGCTCCAGAAAACAACGATACGTGACGCAGGTACCACACCCTCTCAAAAGAAGTGGATAAACAAACAAAAGGAAGGGCAAACTTTATTTATTAGTTTTATATAATATATATTTTTATTTTAGTCTTTTTTTAACAAAGCATCATAAAATCCATCTTAGAAGATATCCCAAAAAATCATCCGTCTTTCAATTTGTCTAAGTAAAAAAGTTGGTTTGAATAAAAAAAAAAAGTCATCTTCGAAGTGGTTAGTAGTTGTATGAACTTAACCACAATGCAAAAAAATATTTCAATAGTTAAGGCTTTTGAAGGGGGGTTTAAAATGAAAATGGGTGGTCTGATGTATGTTGGCTTTTTATTTGTTAATATATAGCATGCAATTCAATTAAATCAGAATATTTTTAATTAGCTTAAGTTATAGTCAAATAACTATTAGTTGATGCTATCACATCTCAATGTTAGTCTGTTAATGGTTTAAATAATATATTAAAAGCATGCATATGTCCTACAATTATGTCTTGTATTATTGTACTAAAATTGTCATTTTTGGCTATTCCAAAGATTTTACATTTGAATGAGGTTAGTGATAAACTGTATTTATTTGAAGTCATTACCATTTAAACACATCATATTCCAAAGAATTGACAAAATGCAAGTGATAATCATATCTCATTCAAATCATGTACGCTACAAACTTAAGAAATGCATGCTCGATTAATCCAAAGCTGTTTAATCAATTGAATCCTGTTATCAACCTTAACATTTGTTATCCCAAATGTTGTTTTATAAACAAATTCCTTTTAAAATATCCATAGCTTTCAAGTTTGGCTTTGACAATCTGCCATCAACTACACACGTTATAAACTACGTTATTGACTAAAGTCCATGTTTCAATATTCTCTCCGTTCTAGAGTTTATGCTCCATCCCCTAACACAACACTAGGTTTCTCATCTAGTTCTCGTCATACATCCTTGCTCTTTAATTCATTTGCAATATCCTTTTGGCCAGTGTCCCTTCATCACCATCATCAGAATCATGCTGGTGCAAATGTCCGCTCCATATTTTCATATTTCATTGACGCCCGTTCGTATTGATCCAGGATTGCACTATTCTCAAGAAGTCTACATGATGGAAACAATGCAAAAATAATGTTGGACATAAGGGGACGCACACAAAACAGACACAAACACATTGTCACAGCTCACTGCATGATGGTTAGCACGTTGTGTGAGTTCCCCGCCCTAGTCTTAGGATAAGACTGCGCCAAACACACATGCTTCAAAGTGGGCAATAGCATAAAATATGCTGATGTATGTTTCCAGATACATTTACATAGTTTAGGCTTTTAGCAGATGTCTGACGGGTTTGACGTTAAGAACTCACACAACGTGTCACACGATAGAGTCATAAGAACGGGCTTCTCAATTATTCAAACAAACCATGAAACCCAAACACACACATAATATATCATGCAAAGCCACAAGGACATTCTGCTGCATGTAAAAGTGTGGAATTAGTGTAGTGTCTTACTCCTGTGATTAGAACTGATAGTAGTAATGGTTTAGTGAGGAAGCAGTGTTAATTCTTACATAAGAGTTATATCATATTTGACATTTATTATATATAAGTTGTTTATAACAGTGTGTGTGTGTGTGGCGAGGGGGTAAAACGCTTCCTTCTGTCATGTGTGTAAATGCTACGTGTTAAATGGGGAAATGCAATTACGATCCTCTGTGTAATCACTGTGGCATGGTCTAATTGACAATAAAATGAACTTTGACTTTGACTTTAACTGTAGAACGGTTTGGGGCGAAAATGGCACACATTAAACATTCAGTATCGGTCGACAGATTGAACCAAAGATGAGAGAGGGGATGCCCATGCTCATGGTGACACACAGTGAGTGATACGACGTATGTTCCTCAGGAGATGAGCAACATGACGTCCGCATCACCACCACAAACACTTCAAACAACCCAAAAGCCCAACAGGGGGGCAAAGTGACTGCAAGCAAACAAATACATAAACACACCAAAAAAAAAATTGAATTAAAAAGAACAGTGCAGAAATCATAGCAAAATTGTGTTTTTGTTTTGTGCACAGAACACCAAAACTATACACGGGCTTCGATGGGGGAATGAGGACGACTACACAAGAACAGGTACGGATGTGGATTGCTGGGATAGGGGGTGCTTACCTTGAGATTGTCTGTTAGACCCTAGTTGTGTTGTACTCTGACTCATGTTTGCTCAGTGAGCCAATGAGGCAGAACCTGAAATGTCATGTCTCTTTCGTTTAATATCACACGTCTTTGTAAACTTTGATACGAATGCATACTGTGCTAATTTACTAGAAAACGGAGAAGGAAACAAGAAATCAATAGTGTTTTCCGATACCTCTGATTATGAATAGTGCATGCAGACTCATAGGAAATCGCACACTTGTCAAGTATTATCCGGGCAAAGTGCGGGGGCGGAGAAACCGCATTGTGTTGTATTGTATAATGTATTTCTCTTCCAAAATATATATCATATATATGGTAATATCATATTCCATACACATTCTTTTTCTAGACAAAGTGCAGATAAAGGCCAAAATAGCAGAAAAAGACCTTGCCAAAGCATGCCAAAATACACTATATTCAATCGAGTGCGATTTGGTGCAACATTGACAACATTTCGCAAACTCGCAGTTAAAATCCAAGTCTAAATTTAAATCTGAACACGAGGCACCGATACAAGCCCTTAGATCAACAGTCAATAGGAAACTTTAGAGTCAGCATTGACCGGATTTACATTTAATAACATATCTCTGACAAACCTCAATAACTAGAAGTGTACTTGCAAGCTATAAAATGTTTAAGTACGCTGTATATATCTATATCTATATATATATATAGATATATATATATCCATGACTGGCCCAGCATGTGGTTTATGATATCTGAAGTGGAGAAGGCAACCTCTGGGAAGGTTTACATCATATTATAGCCCTTTGTGTAATATCACCGTTTGTTATTATGAGAGAAAGCGAGAAAAAGGCAAAAGGTTAAAAGCGACAAACTGAAAAAACGGCCAAATTTGAAACGGGAAAAAACAAACAAAAGAAAATACAAACATCACAATAATGAATGGGTAATAAACAGAGGGCGGGGCCGGGGGGGGGGAACCAAAGAACGAGTAAAAAAACAACAACAACAACAAAAACGAAATCCAAAAGACGATTGATAAAAACCAAACGAGCTCCGCCCTAACCTCCAGGCTCCGCCCACAAAGGGCGGGGCCTAGGGGCCGGCAGTCTGACGGGCTCCGCCCCCCTCAGAAATCGATGGATACTGACCGCTGCACTGCCTTCTCGTGGCGCGCCAGGCGGTGGCTGGTGGTGGGCACCTCGTCCAGGTCGTCCTCGTCGCCGCCGCCGCCGCCGCCGTGCTCGGCCGCCTCCTGGGAGTAGCTGTGCTTCATCACCAGGATGCTGCGCCGGTTCCCGGGGGCCGGCAGCAGGGGCCTCACTGCCAGGGGCCCCAGGTGCTGGGGGTGCTGCTGCTGCTGCTGCTGGTGGAGGTGCTGGTGGTGCTGCTGCTGGGGGTGGGGGGGCCCCAGGTCCGACAGCAGGGCGGCGGCCGCGGCCGCGTCCCGCGCGTTCAAGTTCCCGCGGCTGCCGCGCCCGCTCAGCGACAGCTGCGACAGGTGGTGGTGGGCGGCCGCCCCGAACCCCCCCCCGCCGGGGTTGGGCGAGGAGCCGCAGTGGTGGTCGTGGACGCAGCGCGAGGACGCGCGGCGCATGGCGTGGTAGTGGTTCTCGAAGTCCTCGGCCAGGTCCACCAGGTCGGCGGAGGCGGCGGCGTGCGCGCTGCGCAGCGTGCACAGCTCGTAGTGCGGCGGCTCGAACACCTCCTGGAACACGGTGGGGTCCAGGTCCTCGCGCCGCAGCACGTACTTCTTGCGCGGCTGCTTGACCTGCACCACCACCGAGACGACGAGCAGCAGCAGCACCACACAGCACGTCACCCCGATGATGGTGCCGTTGGTGTTGTTCAGGTTGTCCAGCAGGTTGGCTTTCCTCTTCTCTGTGGGCGGAGGGAGGGGGGGAGGGGGGAGAGGGGGGAGAGGGGGGGGAGGAGGGAGAGGAGAGGGAATGCAGAGAGAGAGAGAGACGGGGGGGGAGGAGGAGAGGGAATGCAGAGAGAGAGATTGAGGGGGGAGAGGGGGGAGGAGGAGAGGGAATGCAGAGAGAGAGAGAGAGGGGGAGAGGGGGGAGGAGGAGAGGGAATGCATAGAGAGAGGGGGGAGAGGTGGAGAGGGGGGAGGAGGAGAGGGAATGCATAGAGAGAGGGGGGGAGGGGGGGGAGGAGATGGAATGCATAGAGAGAGGGGGGGAGGGGGGAGGAGGAGAGGGAATGCATAGAGAGAGGGGGGGAGAGAGAGCGAGAGAGAGAGGGGGAGAGAGAGGGGGAGAGTTGAGTGGGGGGGAGATAATTGTTTGACAGAATCTAAGAAAAACCAACTGCCTTTTTGGAGCTGTCGACTAAACTTCATTGAGATCCATCAATCAATGACAAAAGCAAAGATTCTCCTTCTAATACGTGTTGAAAACGATCAGACGCAGCGCCCGGTGTTGACGGGCAGAATTAAAATGCAGAATCAGAAGCCAGCCGTCATAACTTCATAAACCGTCCTCGGAGCAGATGGTGGCCGAGGTCCGGGTCACCGTGTAAGGACAACGCCTCACAAACAGCCCCCCGACGAGGACGTGGACTCAGGGCACGCGCTGTAATTGAGCCATCAACCAAATGGACAAAAAAAGGGCACAGTGAGTCAGTGCTGCGGCGTTATTTATCGCCACGGGAACGGGAGGCACGAGGCCGGCGGCACGGAGAGGGACGAGCAGGGCCGACCGACGTGCTGCAGCGCCGGCGAGGTTTGAGGGGTGGAGAAAAACGAGAGGAAAAAAAACTCAAACCGTCGAGGGAAAAAGCCAAAAAGAAACCATCAAATAAACCAACCTCACACGGGACGATCGCTGTAGTCAACCTCTGTGTTGGTTGTACGCTGATACAGCTCACCTTAGCGGGTGGGGAGATTTGTTTCATGCGACTTAAGGGTAAAACACACAAGCTCACGATTCGCTCGTTAGCATGGGGTGGGGGGGGGTGCACTCCAAAGCCGGAGGTGAGATGGAGCACGGAGAAACTGGCTCCCTCCCGGGGAATTATTGATGGGATCATCCAGGAGTACTGATTGGACGTTCGACAGACGATATTGCAGAGGGGTAAAAACTGC
This sequence comes from Gadus chalcogrammus, assembly GCF_026213295.1. Lineage (NCBI taxonomy): Eukaryota > Metazoa > Chordata > Actinopteri > Gadiformes > Gadidae > Gadus > Gadus chalcogrammus. The sequence goes on along the minus strand of NC_079434.1, from coordinate 19,218,990 downwards.
ATAGGGGTTTGTTGAAGATGATTTATGTATAGGGTCAGGCTTTCATCTGGCCACACCACTACTGCACTTCTGTGAGTGCAGCGGCTCGCACGCCAAATCCTTTAGTTTTTGTTATGCTTGGCTATTCACAGGCAAAGACAGGACATCATTCATGGCTCATCGCTATGAAAAACGACCAGGAGCGTCTTTACATATATCTGTAGTATTGATGCCAAGACACTCAGTTAGGAGCCACAACGAGAGCACCGACTATCGGCCTTCTGTCCACTGGCTGACCGTGGAGCAGCAGCCGCTGTGTTTAATGAACTCGTGTCCGGGAACGCTCACTGCGGAGATGTGGTGGTTTGATTATGCTAGTGTCCACCCGAGGAGAGACGGGAGGCACCGTGGCCCTCGGGAGCCAATGAACAGACAGGCGTTGTGTTAATCACCTGCCTCCCTCCTTTAAACGATGCGGTGGCTGTAAGGTGCTGTGCAAGGCACCGGCTGACTGCGGTTTCGATCGCCCGGCCTCCTCGTTGCTCACCTTTACACTGATTCTCGTCCCAGGGGTACACGCAGTTCTGCATGCCGTTGCACACCAGGGTGTTGTTGATGCACATGTTGCTGTGGCAGAAGAAGGCGTCTCCTACACACGGGGCTGCAGAGAGAGTGGGAGAGAGAGAGCGAGAGAGAGAGAGAGAGAGAGAGAGAGAGAGAGAGAGAGAGAGAGAGAGAGAGAGAGAGAGAGAGAGAGGGAGCGAGAGAGAGAGAGAGAGAGAGAGAGAGAGAGAGAGAGAATATTAGTTATATAATAATAGTGGACTGAGCTCATTTTCACCCTCAATACCTTCCTTAAACATTTGTCAGAGATGAGTTTTGAATCTGCATCTCTAGTCTGCCTATCTATGTGTGTGACAATGCCTGTGTGTGTGTGTGTGTGTGTGTGTGTGTGTGTGTGTGTGTGTGTGTGTGTGTGTGTGTGTGTGTGTGTGTGTGTGTGTGCGTGCGTGTGACAATGCCTCTGTGTGTCTGTGTGTGTGTGTGTGTGTGTGTGTGTCTGACATTTCAAAAAGCTCATCGCAAACACCAACATTTTGCCAATAGTTCGTCTGCAGCGATGCTGTTTATTCATCCCCCCCCCAGCAGTAAAGACAACCTCGCCCAGCCCTCGACCAGGATGGAATCATCTATCACCACCGCCACTACCGTCCTCCACTGCATTCCCCCAACATGTCCCCGCCCCCAAACACACATGACAGCAGAGCCACCCAATCAGACAGCAGACCCGCTCCTGTTCCGACCAATGGGGGGGAGAGGGAGAGGTGGAGGGGCGGAGCAGGTCTTCTGCAGCTAATTGAAACCCAGGGTGCCCTTGAACGCATCCCACTGTTGACAACCAATCATGCTAATGTAGCGCAGTGTGAAGCCAACCCCCCGAAAGAGCTGAGGTCTTTACTTTTAGCGCCGCAAGCTACCGAGCCACTGGGCTACCAAGCAGCCAAGCTAGCGTGCTACCAAGCTGACGCCGACGCCGAAACACTCCCCTTGCATTCCCATAATAGTGTTTCACTCTCCCCGTGTGAAATGACAATACTAAGCGAAGGTACATTCACATCATTGGGGGATGATTTGCGAGAGTTAGCACCGCGGCGGTGTCAATTACTCTCAAGCCCGCCTTTGGAAGAAGAGTGGAAGGCTGGAAAGACAGCACACGCCGTTCCCCGCAGCACGCCCCGTCCTGGAGAGAGAGGCCGGACGGACGCTGCCTCTCTCTGTTTAATATGCCCCGCCAACGGTGGATAATGGATGGCTCCATTAAAAAAAACAACCCGGCTTGTTAGTCATGGTGGACCATCCA
>NC_079434.1:19011315-19212050 GCF_026213295.1 Gadus chalcogrammus | reverse complement strand
GAAGAAGAATCATAAAAGTATGCGCCATGTTGTTTGTTTTTTATGTTGTTTGTTTATAGCCGTCCCTCGATGCGCATTTTTGTGTGTGTGCGTGTGCGTGTGCGTGTGTGTGTGGTGACAGGCCCGCCTGCCGTAAACAGGATGTTTGTTTTGCTAGTGATCCGTGTCCCAGCCGCAGCCGGCACCTCCAGTACCTTAGAGACATCCTTGTTTATGTGTGTGCGTGTGTGTGTGTGTGTGTGTGTGTGTGTGTGTGTGTGTGTGTGTGTGTGTGTGTGTGTGTGTGTATGGGCATGTGTGTGGCTGTTACTGTGTGTGGGATATGGCAAGAAGGTGGATGGCAAGATAGAGAACAGTAAATAACTGTACATACATGTGCACACGTGCATGTGTGTGTGTGTGTGTGTGTGTGTGTGTGTGTGTGTGTGTGTGTGTGTGTGTGTGTGTGTGTGTGTGTGTGTGTGTGTGTGTGTGTGTCAATAGATTGGATGGCAAGATGGAGAACAGTAAATAACTGTGTGCATGCGCGTATGTGCGTGCGTGCTTGGAGTGTATGTGCGTGCGTGCTTGGAGTGGATCCTATGAGGTATTGCAGCTCTGTGCGTGGCTATGCGTGGACAGCGACAGACAGCCGTGTAAAGGATGGTTGATTATAGGGGCAAGAAGGAGCCGGCCTCACATTATGGACCGGGTGACAGAGAGAGAAGGGAGCTGGCCATCGCCTTGCTGGACAATGACCTGCCATAGGAGGCCTATTAAGGCTCTGTGTGTCTAAGTGTGTGTGTGACTATGCGTGTGTGCGCGTGCGTGTGTGTGTGTGTGTGAGTGCGTGCTTGCGTGCGTGCGTGCGTGTGCTTGTGTGTGTTTGTGAGCCTGAGTCTGTGTTGTGTTATCTTTAGGCTTGTGTGCTTCTATGTGTTTGTGTTATTATTTGTGTGTTTATATGCGTGTCTGCATATTATGTGTGTGTGTGTGTGCGACTGCCTTTGGGTCTGCAAGGTGTGCATGAGACAGCTTGCAGTGCACTTGTCATTTCTGTGGAACAGAAAGTCTTATGTTTGTGTCAGCAGAGGGAGAATGCAGATCTCCTCGACTCTCTGCATCACTGCTCTGCTCCTCCACCGAATGATCTCCATTTTAACTTCTATTTATTTAGCTTTGTTCAGTCTTTATGCAGCAATCAAGTCCGTCAACACTTGGGGGCATCGGGATTCATGTAGCCTAGGCATTTGCCTCAGAAGGGGCTCGCAATCTGCATGCCATTGATGACACGGTCCTGTTTGCTTACAGCAAGGCACACACACACACACACACACACACACACACACACACACACACACACACACACACACACACACACACACACACACACACACACACACACACACACACACTGTCTCTCTCCCACACAGAACCATGCATTCACACATGCACACACATACAAGCAATCGCATTTGCAAGTGAAGCTTGAGGCTACATGCAAAGAAAATTCACATGTTTGTGATTCATTGTTTTATGCATCGAGTACGTGTGCCTCTGCAAGGCAAGTGTGTGTGAGAGAGAGAGAGAGAGAGAGAGAGAGAGAGAGAGAGAGAGAGAGAGAGAGAGAGAGAGAGAGAGAGAGAGAGAGAGAGAGAGAGAGTGTGGGTGCACGTGCATGTGTGTGTGTGTGTGTGTGTGTGTGTGTGTGTGATTCTGTATTTCCAAATACTGCATGTATTCATATCCATCCACACCAACCTATCCCACATCCCTTTGGAACCTTCCTTGGCTAAATGAAACGCTAAGACGTGTGCAACGGTATTTTTAAAAAGAAACACTGGTATTTTGTCATTCCCGCCTATGACCCCGAGTCATAATCCATCCATTATGGGATGTGTAACGCACCGACCTCCTCACAAGCATTTCCCGTTCCTAGTTCCATAGCCCGGCTCCTCCGGGAGCGTGCTCCCATTTCATTGAAGCGCGGCCAAAACGGGCTTTGGTTGTTCTGTTTTCTCCGCCGCCGTTTGTGTGGATGCGTTCTTTGAGCGCGCACGCTTCCCCCCTCCCCTCGGTGAGCGAGCGCCGCGTCCCCGTGAGTCCGCACGCCCCCGTCCCGTCTCCGCTCTCAGGGCCGCGTCGTTAGAGGAAGAAGGGCTAATTAGTGAGTTCATGAATAACAAGCAGGTCCCGTTCGTCTGAGCCGCTCCGCCGGCCTCGGAGAACACTGCTCTCCTGTCACTCGCAGGAGCCCCTGGGACCGTCGGCGGGAACATGCCCTATTACCCAGAAAGCACTGGGGGAGATAGAAATCCAACTGCCATTTAGGGATGCAAAACATTCTTTTTTTCGGGGGGTGGGGGGGGGGGGGGGTTATTTTCATGAAATGCGTTTGGAAGTAGTGTTATATGGTGGAGGACGGGTAATTCCTGTTACTCCAACGAGCGCATGAAAGGCACCTCACCGTGCGAAGTGTGTGTCGACTGAGATAAACAGGATTCCCAACGGCATCTGCTCGGGTTTTAACCGGGCATGTTTGCGTCTGTCTTTCTCCTGGTTTCTGCGCAGAGGATCATAAAAACAGACGTGTTTTCCTTAGCGGTGGTGTAATGTGTTTTTCAAATAACAAGGGGGTGGGGGGGGGGGGGGGAGTGCAGGGAGTGTGGGGATGGGGGGGGGCGGCTTAGCAGCGTTCTCCCCAAAGTACTGTCCTTGTCTCAGCGGCAGGGAAAACCCAAAGAATAGGCTGTGGATGCTGCAGTTAAAACCCAACGAAGAAGGAGGTTCCAGCTCAAATTGACTCGGGGCTGCTGTGCCTTTTTAAGATTAGTGTTTTCCGTTCACCGTGCGCTGCCTGGCGTACCTGTTTTTTGCTTCCGCAGGAAAGCAGAGTACAGCCATGCAGACGGCGAAGCAGTGGGAAAACGACTGGGCCTGCGATGAACAGAATGAGAGGATGTATTCACACACCAACACACACACACACACACATGCAGGGACAACATTCACTGTGCAGTGGCGTCCGGGCGCGTGCTGCCGGCTGTTTAACTGTTTCTCCATGACCGGGGAGCGTTCTGTCTTCCCTGCCATCTTCTCCCCACTGTCTCTCGCCTGCATGTCTGTGGTTAGGGGAATTCATTTGGACTCTGCTGGTTCTCTATCTCAACGCACCCTGCTGGCTTCTGCTCATGAGCTCCCAGTGTGTATTTTATTTCCACCGCTGCCACCGATGTTTATTATTAATAGTCAATTCCCGTTGACCGTTATTATTTGCCGATATTCAAACACCTCCATTTCCCCTGGGCTGTTATTACTTTTTAATAAGTAATATAGGTTGTGGCGTTGCAAAGTGGGTCCCATCACAGTTACTGTGCACTGTAATTATTATATTATATTGTTACAGTACGTGCGTGTATATTTGCTTAAAAACATTGCATGTTAAAGCTTGAGTTCTCTCTCTGTGACATGCATATAAATAACACTGATTTATTCATTAAGAAGTGTACATTTAGTTTGAACGTCAAACCCGCGTGCTTTAAATGCCGTCAAACCAAGGGAGGGAGGTGAAGCCAAACGAGTTTAGAGTCTGGGCGCGTTGTCAACACAAAACACAGACGGAAACAATGGGGCCAGGCTTGGGGACAGGTGGAGCAGGCCTGACACAGATTGCCAGTCCCTTAAGGCTTCCAAAGACAAACAACTATTTGGATTACTACCTACGCCTAAGTTGCTGTTGCTCCAAATGATGAATAGCGTTCTGAGTGCTAACACCTTCCCTTCAGATGCTCTTGTAATTGGCCCGCTAATAGAAGTCATCATTCACCATCATTGGCCGCAAAGCACCGCGTTTTTCTAAGACTGTTTGTGAAACCGCTTAAACCAATGAAGTGACTGAGTACTCGATCAGCTCTTTATAATGCTGCTCCATCCTTCAACTGCAAACTTGCGTGTTGTATTTAAATCCCTGAAATATTTAAATATAGTCACTTAAACATTGCAATCGGTAAATAATTCATGGACCCACCCAGTTAACATTGTGACCTAAACTAATGGAATCGAATTGGGGGGAAAGGCCTCTTCATCTTCAGCCTAGTCCGATCTGTGCCTAGGGACCACACGCACACACTTTTACCCAATAGTTGCACATAATTGCATGTGCATCACTAAATCCACCAATGATTTATGTGAGGCAATAAGCTAATTCAATGTATGAAGAAAAACATATATATATATATATATATATAAATATATGTGTGCGTGTGGTATGTGTGTGCGTGTGCGTGCGCGTGTGCGTGCGTGCGTGTGTGCATGTGTTTGTGTGTGTGTGTGTGTGTGTGTGTGTGTGTGTGTGTGTGTGTGTGTGTGCGTGTGTGCGCGCGTGTGTGTGTGTGTGTGTGCGTGTGTGCGCGTGTGTGTGTGTGTGTGTGTTGGGCTGGCTATAGCTGCTCAGTGGTTAAGTATAAGCTGTGTGTTGGGCTGTGTCCCGGTCATATTACGGGGCGACTGGAGGCTCTGTCCGTGGTCCTGATTCGACTGACGGCTTCTCTGCACAATCAGTGGGGATGGAACCTTGATTTCCCACCGGAGGTCCGTGCACGGTTCCTCCAATGAACTCAGACTTCTCAATTATGGCCTCACAGACTATTGATTACATATTTATTTGTCACCGGGTGGTACTTAAGACAGCGGAACCGAGTGCCCCTTGGAGAGCAGGTTTTAAAAGGGAAAATGCCGCCGGGTTCGCTGTGTTTTTTTCGTCGCAGTTTGATTCAGTTCAGCTTCTGTCTGCTGTCGACGTTTAAACCATAGCAACATTGAAACCGGCTGTTGTTTTCACCTCTGACCCTCTCTGTAGTTATCGTCACCATACCAACGAAGAGGTCAACGACTTTCATTTATTACAATATTCTTTTTGTAAATACATGCTGCATTCCCTTCAACCCCGATCAGGGAAATACAGGTTGAGCGAATGGATGGATGGAAGCATGTAATAAGGTTATTTATATTGTTCACACTCAAGCACTTTCTAATTAATTGGGATTTCTGAGGAAACGAGGAAGGCATGAAATTGCACCGTGTGTGCGTAGTGTTTTTGCACGATCTGATGAGTACATCTACAAAGTATGTATGGGAGTACATGATGTGCATCTAATTGCAGACATACTTTTACTACAGAGAAAAGTTAGAAAAGGTCAAAGGAAGTTTGTTCATTAGATATTCTCTATTTTCTGTAAGTCATCCAAGGTGGGAAAATAGCAAACCTACGTGTGATAGAAATATGCTAGACTACTACTACTAATGTAAATGGTGTATTAGAAAGTATACTTTTATTTTCAAGCTTTATTTATGTTAACGATATACGACACATGCAGTAATCTAAAATGTAGACTCCAAAAAAAGTTGAAATTAGTTGAACTTAAGTGAATCAACTTCATCTTAAGGCTAATTCATAGTTAAAACCAGGACAATAATGGTCTTGGTAATGAAACCATTGTTATTATTTCTCCTGGCTTTACCAAGAACGTCCGTTAACAATATAATTTGCCAAAGTCACTTTATTGTGCTGATCTGACCAAGGGGGCTGTCAAACTGGAGTGGTTTGGTCTGTTTTTCGTCCACCCTGGACTGTTTCCCCGTTAGTACGGTGTGTGTTTGGGAGGGTTTGAGGTCTCATCAAAGGCCTGGGTGGGGTCAAACCACTAATTCGACCCACTTATAAAGCGGGCGTCTCAGTCTGTCTGTAAGTGGACTCTGGGTGGTTCCCTTGAGGGGTCAACATGTTCCGCGCCAACTATAAGCAGCGAACCAATGCAACGTTTCGCTGTGTGTTGAATGTACACTTTTGACACAAACTGGTAATAATAAAGACATTCAGCCATGTATACTTCAACTTTACCTAGATTCAAAAAGAGCGGCGGTCAGAGATGGTGAATTCAGGGGTTGAAAGCGACTTACAATAAGTCAATTTATCAGACGAAAGAAAAAAGACAATATATCGCTGTCGGGACAGTGAGGATGTTCATAGAACCAAGTGCCAAGCACCAACAATCGCTAGCTTGACCCCTTCCCCGTATACAACAGAGATAGCTAGGATAAGATGCTACACAATGCTAAGTACTAAAGAGAGCTAGGATAAGATGCTACACAATGCTAAGTACTAAAGAGAGCTAGGATAAGATGCTACACTATGCTAAGTACTAAAGAGAGCTAGGATAAGATGCTACACTGTGCTAAGTACTAAAGAGAGCTAGGATAAGATGCTACACAGTGCTAAGTACTAAAGAGAGCTAGGATAAGATGCTACACAATGCTAAGTGCTAAAGAGAGCTAGGATAAGATGCTACACAATGCTAAGTACTAAAGAGAGCTAGGATAAGATGCTACACTATGCTAAGTACTAAAGAGAGCTAGGATAAGATGCTACACTGTGCTAAGTACTAAAGAGAGCTAGGATAAGATGCTACACAATGCTCAGTACTAAAGAGAGCTAGGATAAGATGCTACACTATGCTAAGTACTAAAGAGAGCTAGGATAAGATGCTACACAATGCTAAGTACTAAAGAGAGCTAGGATAAGACGCTACACTATGCTAAGTACTAAAGAGAGCTAGGATAAGATGCTACACTATGCTAAGTACTGTTTTTAAGTGCCAGGACGTACAACACACATTGGGTGCGTATGAGAGGTGAGCTGAGTCTCACCCCCCCCCCCCCTCGGCCCCCCCCCTCCGGTCGACGCTCTCTGCTGCGCTGGCAGCCTCCTCACTGCTCTGACCCCCGGTGACCGCGGGCAGGGAGGAGCTATTTATACTAAACGGGCCCCGGTGATGTATGTTTAGAGAGCTGAGGTATGTTTCTCCAAGGTTGACATTAGCTGCCCTCTCCCCCCCCCCCCCCCCTCGAACACACACACACACACACACACACACACACACACACACACACACACACACACACACACACACACACACACACACACACACACACACACACACACACACACACACACACGCACGCACACACACAGATGTCGTATTAACACACACGCAGAGGGGAAACGTAGCAGCAGAAGGAAGGGGAAGGACGACCTAACTTTGAACGGAGATGAAAGAGAGATGGAAGAAGGGTAGAAGAATTATTTTGGGGCCTTGCAGGGCCGACACTCTGTCGGTCCGTCCTTGGCTATCGCTGGTGATGGAGGACTGGAAAGTTTCCACGGGTCAGCTGTTGCCACGGTGACATTGTTTTGCCGTGCACTGTGTTCTTGTGCCGTGTGCAAGCGGTAGATGCACACACCGACACAGCAGTGTTTATTGCCTTATTCATAAATGCATACTGTGCTGAAAACAATAATCCATGCGGTCCATCTCTAAGAAGAAGTAAACTCTGAGGTTAATAAGGTTTATATATAAAACGGCGCTCTCTGAATTGTTGAGTCACGGCCTAATGTTTGTTTTTGTGTATTGCTTTTTGGTTTCTAGTTGCGCAAGGCTCCCTCCCTTCTGATGTGTCTTTTGTGTGAGGGTCACTAGTGGGTCAAGTGTTTCTTTTATCTTTCCTTCTAGAAGCTTTGATGTACGACTTAGTTCAGAGCCAATCCCTTGGATATCTGTCTCCCGACATTTTTGGTTTTGTGGTTTATTGGGAATCACTGCCTTGCCCTTCATTTATAATCAACGTGGATCGACATTTCTTGGCGTGCAGCAGACTTTTTATTATCCGTAAGGGTTCCCCTAGACTGATCACAAGCAGCGTCACAATGCTGCAATGGAGCAGACTTTGCACCAACTTAAACCATCGTTTGTTGCAGCGAAAGAATAAACAGACAGATGTGAAGGAATAATTAGTCTCGGACAAAGAGCAAAGTGTGATTGAGTCAAGATTTGCAGAACAGCCGGTGAAACATCCCAAAAGGATATATCGCATCCAGTCGAAAAGCGGCCCAGAATCGTACGCTTGATTCCACATAATTGCACTGAATCAATTATGCATTATGCACACACCAACACCCGTTGACAACCCTCTCCCTTGGAGTTACAGTAAGTTATATAATACTGACACCATTCATTGCACACAGCGTGTATGCTAAATAGGTCAGATGTCCATGAATCATTAGCGGTGTTTGTGTGTGTTGTCTCATGCGTTTTGCCTGAACGTTATCTCACTGAACCATCCCCCCCCCCCTCCACTCAACACCAGCATGACATTTACCCGCGACGGAATAGTACGGTGATACCAAGACACTTGAGGATAGTGAAAGGATAAATATTATACCACCAGGTGTGAGTGTGATTGGGCGTTACAAGCAGTTTTGAAAATCCTCCTCTTCTGACATCACAGGTGGGCGTGTCCACCTCGATGTGTGCTGGATAGAGCGGTCTACCGGCCTACCCAGTGGACTGTAGCAACCGTTGCTCAACTATCCGTCAAACGCCTAGGTGGACACGCCCTCTTGTGATGTCAGAAGAGGCAGAATTTCAAAACGGCTTTTAACGGCCAAGAACACTCAACTCCGGTGGCATAATATGTCACCTTTAACACCCGACCTAGTTAAAGCTCAAGCAGAATTATGGAGCAGGACGGCTCTGTCCGGCCGCAGTACCTCTGGGTCTGTACTTCTGGTTGTGGGCGTGGCGGCTGGCCTTTCACGCGCTCCGTTGGGACGCGGCCGGTCCGACGCGCTGGGGTTGTTCAGGAGCCTCTCTCGATTTCTTTGTGAAAGAGGGGGGGGGGGGGGGGGGGCGAGGAAACAAGGGAGGAAGTAAGTGTGACATAACGCTTACCCATGAGCCTCTCTGGGTTCTTTTGGGTGTCTTCTGGGACATCGACCCGGCTGTCCCGGGGACTCGGTAACGTTGAGCTAACGAACGGATGAGCCTGGCGTCGAAAGGGCAACGAGAGTAGTGTGGGCTGGCGAGGCGACGGGGGACGTGGAGGGGGCGCTAAATTATTCATTTCTAATTGGGGAAGAAGGAGGAGGGGGGGGGGGGGGGGAGAGGACAGGAACTTAGAGAGAAGACAAACCCCGCAGCCCTCCTGTGTGTGCTATTGAAGAGCGGCAAGACAGGATCACAGACGGGGAGTCACACCGAGTGGGACGATGAAGCAATCAATCGGCAATAGGCCTAATCCACAGCTCTGGATTACAGGTGCCAGAGATAGGAGATCCGTCCTACCGGGAGCCAATAGCTATTAATACTAATCACCCGGGCCGAGGCAGAAGTCATCATCATTTATGCACCGCTCGGCCGTATGCCACCGTACTATCTGCAGGAATTCAAAAAGGCGACAATGAAATAACTATCTGCCGCCGAACGTCTGTTATGTCGTGTTTCCTGAGCACGCCCGTCTGAGCCGGCCTGCCCCAGAGGGCGCACGGCCAGCAAGTCTTATCCCAAACAGACCCATCCCTCGATCGGTACCGCTGCGTCCGGGATGCCAAGTGCAAACCGCCAGGCCTTCACAAGGCTGCGGAACACTTGAGATGTTTAATTGATTCATTCTTTGAATTTTTATTCAGTGAGAAATGACTATTTTACGAGTTGAGAATCAGGCCACAAGGTTAAACCCAGGGCCTCCGTTGGAGACTTGGCCGTCTGTGAGGCTGCCACAGTGCCCTCGAGAAAGAGGCATGTCTTCTGCCATGTTGTCCAACCAGACCAAACTGAAAGGATTCTCTGCATTTTTTAAGCATACAAAAAAAAAGCATGCAGCAGATGGTAAGATCTCTTTTAAAATGCTTAATTTAATTGAATCCCTTTTGTTGAAAGTCATGTTTGAAAGTAGCGTGGCAGTTCTGACACATGTGAGGCCTTACTTCTTGCAAGTGTTTTATGATTGTATTGTCAGAATAAACATGTCGAAAATGAATAATTCAAACAATCCCTTCATTTCATATTTGGTTGCGTTTCCAAAGTAAAAAAAAAAGACGAAAAACAATGGTTTTAAAAAAATGGCCTGATAAAATATAAAAAAAAGAGTGCTTTGTCTGTTGTAATACAGGAAAATCCAGCACGTATCCTGGGTCAATCCCCCTGTAGGGAGGAAAGCCGACTGCAAATGAAAGAATCTCCTTTGAAACTGGGCACTAAGCCATCCACAATGACGGTCGGCCCCTTCAACCCCTGGAGGATTTAGACCTTTCCTTCTTTTCTTTTCTCTTTTAATGTTTCGCTCACAGGAGACGTAGAAAGGTTTCTGCCAAGACTGGCAAAGGAGGCCGACTTGTCAAACATAGCAATTAACCTACGGCAAAATATTTCTTTATTTTTGGAGGATTTTTGGATTCGTCGCAGAAGAGACCTCAAACTCCTTAGCTGTCGTTTGGTTCCTCTTAGCCCAATAACAAAAGCATTTAAATAAAGGGAGTTTCAAACATATAACATATTACGAGTTTTGTGCCGACGATTCAAGTCTTAAACCAAAGCAGGAAAAATAACAATTGGTCTGATACAGTCTCTCTCTCTCTCTCTCTCTCTCTCTCTCTCTCTCTCTCTCTCTCTCTCTCTCTCTCTCTCTCTCTCTCTCTCTCTCTCTCTCTCTCTCTCTCTCTCTCTCTCTCTCTCTCTCTCTCTCTCTCTCTCTCTCTCTCTCTCTCTCTCTCTCTCTCTCTCTCTCTCTCTCTCTCTCTCTCTCAGACTGGATCAAACCGAGCCCAGAGTTAATATTCCATCCCTGTCTCGTGTTAATGCAACTCAGCATCTCCAAGCAAGCGTCTTAAACTCCCGACATCTTTACCTGTCCTGATTAATGATGTTGTAGCAGGTTACACAGTGGGCATCTGGTGCCTTCTGTTCACAAGGCAAAGAACACCACAGGGAGCCAAGACAAAGGCCGATTCAACCCCCCCCCACCCTCGAGGAGAACACGTGGTCGGGGTACATAACGTGGCGCGTGTTTAGCAGTGCTGCTCTTCACTTCTCGCGTGCCCCTCAAAGCGTGCTGTCATTAACCTTCAGTGAGGTTTTATCTGATGGCAGAGCCCAGTGGTGCAGTGACTCACTTCGCTTGATCACGGCCCCCCTATCTGAAATGAGGAATAGAGAGGCAGAGCCAATCAGCAGCAGGCATACCCCGGACTCATTAACAGTCGGGCTTGTGGCCTGTATCTTCGGAGTTTGCTGACTCATCGGCTGAAAATCGGTTAAAAAAGAAAAGAAAATGGTGTGGACAATAAAAGTAGCAAATAGGTAATTAGCAGGAACTAATTAAGGGGGAATACAGTTTCTTGTTGAAATAAACATTTGAACCGCGGTATCGACTGTTGTTGCGGAGAACTAAAGTTAACACTCTGATAAGCTTACATTTAGCGAGGTCAACCCAGTTCCAGAACAATCTCCCATAAACCCAACACTTGTTTGAAAGTATTAGCTTGGGTGTCTCCTTCCTCACTTATCCTTTATCCCCTTTTAGCTTTTTCTTTCTTAACGCCAAAGCCTATGTCCCCCACTGTGTCACAGGAAGTAGTACAAGGCCCTTTTTTCCAATCAATCTCTTACATCCTGACTTCCTGCCAGGTGTGAAGAAGCCGAATGTCACCTTAGCGCAACAAGGTGGACTTCCAGACGGCTTCAGATCAGCCAACCGCCCGGGTGAAGCAGGCACGACGGCTGCAGTTTAGACCACACGCACAAGCAGACATTAGTCAGCAGTCCTCTACCGCCATGGAAGCGGATGAAACTACCAGCCAGGATATTGGCTGCAGGCAAACCGCCACACTAAAGTGCAATTAGGAATCTTCAACCTTGTTCAAGTTGATTTATTATTCAATGTCATGTGTTGTTTTCAAAAAGTGTGAATGGAAGTGCAGGATTGACGCTGTTGATCGGTCGATTTGTGTTTAACCGTCAAACTCAGTCTGTGGTTTCTTATACACTTTGAGTGGACCTTTCATTTTGACAAATGATGTGTGATGGAAAGAATATATTAAATATGAAAAATTAACCAACAGGTCATATCCTTATCAGTCTGGATGATGATGAATTATCATACTGTAACCGCACTCATTTCTCTGAAGTGAAATCCATTTATATTAGATGCTGGAGCCATCAGCCTGGCAGCCCAGTCATGTTGGGATTTGACTTTAGTTTCACAATCAATATTTGCATGCGCGTCATAACAATATCTAGCATTTACCTCTATTTGTGAGCACTAATTGGAATATCCAAGTGCCGGATAGTCATTTGAAAAGCACATTAAAATATATGCTTGAATTTAAATAAGCAAAAATAACACACGTGTATGATAAGACTTCATAATTACACTGGTAATGGGCTGAGGAAATGAAGAAAGATATTCGGATTAATTGTGCATTGCATCACGATACAACTTAAAATAGAATTGCAACACAATGTTAAATGTCAAGAATCGACTCTTACATTAGCTTACACTCGGAGAACATATATTTGCCCGTCCTTTCATGACATTGAATAAGCTAAATATAGGCACCCGAGAAGCGAGATTATTGCTATGGAGCGGTAGAAAGCGCCAGTGATAGATATAGGATGTCAAATGAGTTGGCAGGAGGCCTCATAGAAAGTCCTAGAAGGCTCTCCTTTGGGAGTAACTGCCAAACAGTCCATAATGCTTACCTTACCTCCTCCTCTGCCAGTCTAGCATAGCGGTGAAATGGGTTTTAGAGGTCACAGAAGTACAGCACACAAGATGATGACTCCAAGATAAAAAGCAAATGTCCCATCCTGCAAAGAAATGACATCCCCCACAATGCATTTTCTTCATCACTTAGAATAACGCTATAATCACACACACACACACACACACACACACACACACACACACACACACACACACACACACACACACACACACACACACACACACACACACACACACACACACACACACACTTACTTATCTGAAGAAACAAGTGAGGTAGGAGGGGCGTGGCTCTTGGGACCTGATTAGAAAGCATTTGAATGAATTAACTAATCACCTGTTTACACTTTACACGCGACAGAAGGGAGAACAGAGCAGACTTGGCCTCAGACAGAACATTTCTTCGTTCCTGATTTATAAACCTTACCACTGTTTGTTGTACAATAAAAGGCACACTCCTCCACTCATATCTGCTGGTTTGAACCGTGTTACGTTTTCCTTGACAAATAAACAATACATAACTGCTGCAATCCTTCTGCTTCCTTCCATCGTTTTATTTGACCCAGGTGCACTCACTGTCCCCTGCAATATGACAAAACTAGAAAACACAATTCATGTTTCATGTGAACTGGGGGCAGAGATCCCCCTATCTCAAGGTCAACCTTTACCACCAGTCCGCCATCTCCCCAGCCAATCACATCGCTCCACACTCAGGTCCTCCATCTTCATTCGCTGCGCTCCACAATGATGGGAGCACTCCATCCCGGCATTGAAATTCAAAAAAACAGATAAACGCTTCCCCCTCCTCATTCCAGTGAGTTAATGTATAGTCTGGAGAAATTTGGCTTGCTTTTTTTCCGCCGGTCCACTCTGGCTTATCGCACGCTGTTAGAATGAGGTTGTGATGGCTAACATGAGGCTTTATCTTTTAATGGCAGCGGTTGGCCGCCAGCTCACTGCCTCTCCATGGACGGGTTTACTCAGAGCTTTGCTTATGGGCAATCCGGTGGCGAATTTGCAAATGGTGGTTCAACCGAACGTAAACAAAATAATATAATGAGGGTAGAGGGCAGGACGGTGATATGTTGGTGTCGTGTCTGGATCGGGGGGGGGGGGGCGATGCCCGTTGTCAACCGTCTACCTAGAGAGCAAGATGCCTTCAGCCCTGCTTGCGACCCAATGACATGCATCTGTATTAACTGCGATTCCCTTTGGATCAGCGTTCACCCAGACTCTGCATCGACACCCCCTCCAGACCCTCCTACTTATTGTATGTTGTATGTCCTGGCGCATAATGTACACACTTATTGTGTATCTTACTTAGTACTTAGTTCAAGTTCTTAACATCTTATCCGACCTATCTTTGTTGACAACAGGGAATGGGTTAACCTAGCGATTGTTAGCGCTTGTCACTTGTTTCTATGAACATCGTTGCCGTACCAACAGCGATATGTTGTATCCCCTTCATCTGACAAATATATTTGTATATGAATTGTACGTAGCTTTGGATAAAAGTGACTGCTAAATGCCCTAAATGTAAATGGATCAAACTGTCAATCATAATTCTATATTGTTCTCCCATTTATGGGGAAGCACTGTAACTCAAAATAACGCCGGTAAATAACTCCACTTATGACACTAGTCATCAGTGCAGTGCAGGGCTTTCCCTTGCGGGGGTTTCCCTCCAAAAGTATTGCTGAGGACACTTCATAATTAGCAGATAGGATGCATAATGCATAACCCCGATAAATGATCGGCAAAAATATGAAAGCCAACACAAGGTTGACCCCTGTTTCCTTCCCACAGATCCTGCACATCTGTGGAGACAAACATCTGGGGAAGCACCCTGAAAAGGTGCTCCAGCCCGTACAGATATGAATATCTCTGAGCCACCGGCGAGAGACATCATCTCTCACATCCCCGACGAAGTCTCGACCGAGCTACCAGCAGGACGGGACGCCACGGCCGTTACACAAATAGATCGGAGAGTTCAAGGGACGGATGGCCCAGCGGCTTTCCATCACTCCGCGGGCTTTCAAAGAGACCAACGGCACTTCAATTCAACGGCTTCCAGAGAACGACCTATTTACAGCGGGAAGCCGCTCGATGTGAAGTGACAAATTCGATTCGGTCGTGTCGGGTGCGACATCTTCGATAGCGTATTGATGGAAAAAACGATCTTCTTTAGTTGTGGAGGAAAAAATAAAGCATAAAGAAATATCTTTACGCCGCATAATCCACTTTGAGTGTCAACTTTTTGTCGCCGGGCGATAAAGTGATCTATCAGTTACATCAGTTAAAATAAAAAAATCAGGAAAAATAAAGCATAAAGAAATATCTTTACGCCGCATAATGGCCTGCTAATCCACTTTGAGCGTCAACTTTTTGTTGCCGGGCGATACAGTGATTTATCAGTTACATCAGTACCTCATTAAGGTTAGGGTGATTGGCTCTCCTTCTCGCTCCTCTCTCTTTGGATCTATGGACCCTGCCCTCACACTCCCATCCCATTTGTAGAGCTCGCTAAGCTCCTGCCCCATCCTGGGTGGCACTGGAGCGTCTCCCGCACCACGGCCAAATCATCCATTTGATTGCAGCCAACGTAATTGGAAATGATTCCCATAATGTCTTTCCAAAATAGCAATTAAGAGCAGGGGAGCTGTGGCAACCAGGTAAGACCACATCGCAGAGTGAGCTCGCGAGGGGGAGAATAATGAAGGGAGAGAGAGAGAGAGAGAGAGAGAGAGAGAGAGAGAGAGAGAGAGAGAGAGAGAGAGAGAGAGAGAGAGAGAGAGAGAGAGAGAGAGAGAGAGAGAGAGAGAGAGAGAGAGAGAGAGAAGAGGATCCATCCAAGCAGCTATTGCTCTGCACAGTCGAGCAGTGCAGATAAGCCGAGAAGCAGATGCTTGCATATCAAGTTGTTGCATTTGATGCCACAACCCGAGTGCTGACTCACTGAGTTGCAGATTGGCAGGAGGAAAACGAATGCATGTTTTTTATTAGGGTGTATTTGTTTATGTGTGTGTGTGCAAATAAGACAGAGTGTGTTTTAGGTTAGTGTGAGCACATTCGTGTGTGTGCGCGTGCGTGCGTGCGTGTGAAAGAGAATGGTAGAGAGAGTTTCGATTTAAGGGTGTCTGTTTGCGTGTGTGTATTCAATCATGCATGCATGCGTGTGTGTGTGTGATTGTGTGCGTGTGTGTGAGAGAGGGAGAAGGGCAGACAGACAGCGTTTTGATTTCCTCGGTTGTGTGAATGTGTGTGTGTATTCATGCATGCACGTGCTGTGTGAGTGTGTGTGTGTGTGTGTGTGTCTGTGTGTGTATTATTGCATACACTTGCTCTGTGTGCAATTGCTGTGTGTGTGTGTGTGTGTGTGTGTGTGTTTGTGTGTGTGTGTGGTGTGGTGTGTATGTATTCATGCATGCACATACTCTGCGTGCCCGCACGCGTGTGTGTGTACATGTGTGTGTGTGTCTGTGTGTGTGTGTGTACATGCGTGTGAGTGTGTGTGTGTGTGTGTACATTTGTGCGTGTGTGTGTGTGTGTGTGAACATGCGTGTGTGTGTGTGTGTGTGTGTATGTGTGTACATGTGTGTGTGTGTGTGTGTGCGTGTCTGCGTACATTCATGCGTGTGTGTGTGTGTGTGTACATGTGTATGTGTGTGTGTGTGTGCGTGTGTGCGTCCATTCATGCGTGTGTGTGTGTGTGTGTGTACATGTGTATGTGTGTGTGTGTGTGCGTGTGTGCGTCCATTCATGCGTGTGTGTGTGTGTGCGTACAGACCTCAGATCCAGCAGGACGCCCGCTCCGTGTCAGAGGCGTGCTGCCGGGTGGATCCTGAGACGACGGCGGACGTGTCTTCCGGGGGGAGCTGTGTCCGCGTTATTAACCTTGCTCAGTCTCTGTGACACGGCGAGGAGACCGGAGGGCGTTTATCATGCGTGTGACAGAGGGGCCGTGGAGCCGGGGAGGGGAGAGGAGGTTCAGGGAGCCCTGGTGAATGATAAAGAGCAGATTGACGTGATACGCAGCAGCACCGTGTCGGGAACCTTCCCTCGGTGGAAGGATGGAGCAGCCTTTAGAGGAGGCGCTGCTGGGTTCTCCGCGTTAATACTAGTATGTAGAGCATTGAAGTGCGGTAGTTGTTCTGTCCTGGGCGGGATTCTGCAATGGAATTAGAAAAGGCAGATTTTTGTATGGATCAGCGGATTAAAGTGATGATAATCAACATGGACACCGTTTCACTACCCCTCCCAGGTCCACTGTTTCATGTTTTTTATCCATAGCGGAACAAACATGACAGCATCAACCTCCACCTTGTTTTTCCGTCGGTTGAATTAATGCAGGCATCTTGTTTTTTGCCCCCACTGCTGTCAACAAGTTCTGGAAGGCGCTACGCCTCCCGTTATGATGTCTGAATAAACTAAAATTCAACACATGGACATTGAGAGAGCTTTTCAAACCAAAAGTCCTCGAATAAAATGCAATTTAAGAATGCTACTATAATAATGCAGGGCTTTACAAATGAAAACCCGGCCGAAATCGGAGCCTACACCGGTCCTCACTGCGGAGTCCTGACGACAGAGTCCTCCCCACTGAGACTTCAACACCGCCACGCTTGGTTAGGGCTCCTTAACCTCACCTGATTGTCATTGAGAGAAGAAGGGTGGTGACAGTGGGCCCAGGAGGAGGGACTGTGATTGGTGGGACAGCGGTGGTGATGGAAGGAGAGGTGAAAAAAAATTAAAAATGAGTCTTTGACTGCATATCTTTTTATACTTAAGTAGGAGGAGATTAATAATACTGCATTAGAATGCTTAGGATGAAGACCATTTTAATTTTGTTTCTCACGGATGAAATAAATACATAGGCCGTACTCTATGGCAATAGGGTTAGATAAATACATGGATTGAATGTGATTTAAATAACTTACGGAGATAATAGTACCCAAGAATCACCAGACCATGAGAAGTGGTATTCGAGCGAGAGAGAGCGAGAGAGAGAGCGAGAACGAGAGCGATAGCGAGAGAGAGACAGGCAGATAGAGAGGCAGAGGTAGAGATAGATAATAGCATATACGTACATGAATACATTATGTTCTCTAGCTCTCTGTTCATGCTATAATATTCAACCAACCAGCTGGATATGATGAGCTTATGGCCAGATGGATCTGACCTCCACCTCCAGTCATCTGACCTCATGTAATGAAAAGCCATTGTCTAATAACATCTAAGCTGCAGCAGACCATGCAGCCTTGTTAGGTCTGGTTAACTTTCATCAGCCAGCACATTGGAACGTAATGATCTGGACCGTACTAGGTATTTTTATGGTATTAAGTTAAAATAATATAGGCTACCATACGCTGCCAGACGAGATGTTTCATTGCAAAATAAAAGGTTTGTATGGCTGGGCATTAATGCAATGCTGGGAATAAAACTACTTAATAGTAGGTAGGGAATAAATCTTGTTGACTCGAGAAAATACAATTTCATGGGTTCTTCTTTTTTTTCCACTCTGTGTGGCAGTAATGCACAGCTTTAAATGTGTGGTGTTTCCCCTCTCAGATTATGTCGGAGAAATAAAAATAAGGATTTCCACAGATTGCATCATTGCATTATGAACATCAAACGTGAACTTCAACCGAAACGACAGTTTCGTAGGTCGTCAATACGCCCCCAAACAACACGAATAAGAGTTCTATCGGCTGATCAAAGAAACACAAATACGTTGACGTATGTCAAGATTCTGTCTGCCAAAACAAAATGGATGACATTTGTTTTGTTCCAAGTGAAGAATGCAATATTTGAAGGTAGCGACGGCATTATAATGTGCGGAGGTAGGGAGGGCTTAGGGAATCGTCGTAGCGAGCGGCCCCCATCTTGCCGGAGAGACTCGAGATTTAAGAAGAACTATCCAAATGTGTTTCAAAGGCGCATTTCATGCTTTGTGAGTCACTTCCCACGAGCATAGAGTCCCCAAATCGCTCTTCCTGTACGTTATCGCAGCCTTCTTTCGTATAAAAGAGACCCAAGGTCTTTAGCTCACTCCAAAGTTCCCTTGACCCTGATGTCACCTGCTAATTGCATCACTTTATGTAGGGCTAGAGCCTCAAAATTGATATTATCCGTATACCTTAATGCCCTGATTCACATGAAAAAGACAAGGATTCTCCATCTCACTCCCAAGTCACTCTGGGCCTCCATGAATGGTGTGTTTGCATCACTTCCTGTAGGTCTGAAGGCTCACAAAATTCATCCATGGCTTTGACATTATCGCTCCCTTAGATTGATAGTCGCATCAATAAGCAGGCAACGTGAACAGCTGCATAGGCTCAGCCTAAGACTCTGACAGGTACTTACAGACGTGTGCTTAGGAAACAGAGCAGACACACACACTGCGGATGGCTGTAGACAGAAACATAAAGCAAACGGTGCATACCCTGCTCACGACAATTCTGCCTAGCGCCTTCGTCAAGATGTCTGAATAATTATTGAGTTATCAATTAGGGACCAAATAATAAATATGTAACAACTGATAAGTGCATAACACTGCTTTGTGGTCACTTTGAAAATAAGTGAAATGTATGAAGGCCTTGGAATCATTTAGAATGATGTCGCTGTCTATGAATATTCACTAAAATGAATATTTTGGCCAAAATGATGGAAGGGTTGTTTTAATAATGTAGTACAAAAGGAAAGTGCAGTCTTTAAATATGAGAATTACATATTTTACATATCCACATTTACATTTTAAGGCAGCTCAGTTCCACGAAACATAAATTAATATAAAAGACCATATCAGCCCGTATAGCCCATGACGCATGATGCCGTAATGAGTCTGGGAGGATTTCTGATGGAGGCGTGTGCTCGCTGAGACAGCAGGGCTGTGGGTCAGCGGACCACACCGGTGGTCGGCACCTTAACCCCTCCTTTGTCCGCTGTTCCGTCCGGAGCTCATGGGAGATCCAGCGGCAGCCGCCGGGGTGAATGATCATGCCCGGTGCTTTAGTGAAGAGGCTGAATGGGTTTACGGTGCGCTCTGCTGAAGGCTGAGCTAAAGTCGATGAGGGGAAGATGCGGGCGTAGCTTCTGGGTGGGGGGTGTGGGGGGGGGGGGTGGCAGTGGGGGATGGTAAAGGGTAAGATTGATGTTCTCCATTGATTTATGGGTTGTGGTGGAGGTCCATCAGCAGAATGCTAGGTGGTCTTGCCACATGGGGAGGGGATGACGGTGTCAAAGTCCTCCGTAGGAAACAGAAAACCGTTGCCGGGTATTTAATTATGATCATCATTCATTTGATGTTATAATGTAATATTTGTGTATTGGACTGTCCCCCCCCCCCCGCCTGTGTTTAGTATGTGAAGTCCAGCCGCGGTTAGCAACCGTACAGAGGGCTGGTCCGTGAGTTCAGGGCATGTTGTTGCTATGGGATTCATCAAGATACTCTGCAGGCAATCCTGTGAGGGATTAAAGAGAACAAGGCTGCAAAAAGCTAATTACAGTAAAAAAAATAAATCTTTAGATATTACAAATACAGGATTGGTGGATTTTATCGGGGTGACTTGTGTACTTGGCAGTTGAAAAGTTGGAACTACAGAACTATTTGGCAGGCAGCTGTATGCATCGATTTGAATTAATTAATATTCTGTAAGAGAGTCAACAAAGTAATTATATTAACCGTAAAATGTGCAGTTTGTTCGTTTGAATTTCAGATTTCAGGAACTGTACAAATTACTATTTTAAATGGTCTTAGATTTTGAGAGCACAATATGTTGATTTATCCATAAATTCATATTTTGATGCAAGACGGATGCAAACAGTAACCATTGTTTCATGTCTTTATGAATAAAAAATATGAATCACCTAATTATTCTCAGGCAGCAAAATGCTAAAACTCTATTTGTTAGAGTGGAATATTCAATTAATTAGAATTGTGAAACAATTGTTGTCATTAATCAGCGAGTGGCAGCAGAACACACTCCAACACTCCTCCAGTGTTCAGCGTTCCTACACGTTGCCAAAACGAGGGGTTCAGAGAATCAGAGTGAAAACAGCACCCTCCAGTGATGATGAGGAAGCAGAGACAGGGCAGGCCCATTGACTTATTATAATCCTAACACACTCATACTCTTGAAATAATACAGAAGACGCAGTCGCTTTTGTTATTATTTATTTTTTTTACCATGGTGACGAAGCGACCGCATCGACCAGTGCCCCATCACAGCTGAGGTAACTGAGACCGTACGGAAAGCCCGGTTGTTTGTTCAAACCGGTTCTTCGAACCGTTTAACACGAATGGCCTCAAGCTGTCGTGAACGACCGCACCATGAGTCAAGTCAGCGACGCGCTGCGTGGTCAAATGAAACCCCCCGGCCCTTGGCACCAGGCCCTCCCTGGTGGTGGGAACCGCTTTAAGAGGCCATTTTTGTTGATATGTTAGCTGAGTGCGTGGCTTGAACCCGGGCTGCGCTGGACCTTTAACACCGTGCCATTTGTCGAGGGGGGAGGAATTGAATTGCCTGTCACTGATCTGGTGTTCCATGTGGGGATAAATGCGAAGATTTGGAAGTCGTCGTGTTGTATTTTCTAATTAGAGCAATGGAGTGGTGAAGAGAGAACGAAGCCATAAAAGCACAAGGAACACATTTCCGGGGCTGCAGTAGCTCAGGCGGTAGATGGGGTTGTCTGGTTACCTGAAGGTTGCTGGTTCGATTCCCGGATACTCCTCGCTGGAGTGTCGAGGTGTCCTTGAGCAAGTCACCTAAACCTAACTGCTCCCGACGAGCTGGCTGTCGCCTTTACATGGCTGACTGCGCCGTCGTGTGTGAAAATGTGCGCGAATGGTGAATGTGAGGCCATAATGGCCATATATGTGCATTGAGTGGCCAATAGGTTAGAAAAGCGCTGTATAAATGCAGTCCATTTACATCTTGGCATTGTCGTTCCAGGGGAGAAAACCAGTAAAGAAATAATCTGGTTCACAGGTACGCTTTGCTAGCCTGGAGACCATCGTGATCACGTCACCTCACGTTCTGCGTTGCTAAACGGTTCTGACCTGACAAGCCGCACAACTTCACAACATGACGGACAAACTGCTCCAGCCAATCAGGGTCACCAAACACGCACACGACAGCGTACAATGACATGACAGCGCATTGTTTCGGGAGATGCAATTGCTAATTGGAGACCTGTATTTTAGGTCCTCAACTCCGACACATATCCCAGGTTGCCACGGTTACACCATCAACTTGCAAACCTCCAGAGTGGGGAAGGTCGTGTAGTTACCCTGGAAGCAGTCAGGTGTCTCCAGGTGCAGAGTCCCAAGCAATCAGGTAGACAAGCTGTAGGGGGGGGGGGGTCGTAAAACCTGCCACATTTAGTCTTTACTTTCTTACAAACCAGGACTATCCCGGAGTGGGTTTGTCAGAAACCCTGATGTCAGGATTCAGAGAGGAAAGAGCCACAGGCACCACTTCCTTCCAAGGTTTCTCTCCCCCGCCCTCCCTGAGTGAGTGAGAGAGAATGAGACTGAACTTCATTCCGAAGGACCTGCTGTTCGGCAGGGACCGCGACACCCCCCCCAATCCGAGACTGCGGGGGAGATTTTGCGGTAATTGTAATTCAAACAACAATTTCTACAGCTTGTTTCTGTCACAGTAATCCTGCTCAAATGCATTGCATCGCCTTTTCTTATTTTTTTAACACAAATAAAGGAAACAAACAGCTCCCGGAGTGTGTGCGAGCCGTAAACACATTAATGCTTGACACAACAGCAAATGCACTGATGTATACCCACTTTAAACAGACTTCTGGTCTCAGAGCTCATTGTTTGAAACTGACTTTAAAATATATAGGATTTATGTCATTTCAATGTCATAGTATTACATAATTATGACTTGAAATAGATTGATGTTGAATACATAAAGAAAATATTTACAGACAATTTCATGGCTCTCTCTGGTTTCTGTCCATTTAATGTATGAGACATGGTTAGTCTCATACATGGTTACTGCAATAACACAGTATTCTTACGGCCTTTTAGTCCTTTTAGAGACTAACCCGGTTAAGAAGACAACACAATCATTATCTGATTTAATTTGACGTGCAAAATTTTTAATTTTTATGTTAATCTTTCCATGGGGAAAGATTCACCTGGTTTAGCTGTTTATCATGTGTCTAACCCTCCCTTTCCACCTCTGGGGTCTGTGTGTCATATGTATACAGCAGTAGCACTAGAATAAACTCTGGGGGTGATTTATTTTGTATCTTTGTAATTCAAACACTTTCTACAGAAAAATACTCGCAAAGCAACCTTGCTGAAATTCATTGCATCGCCTTTACCCCCACCCCTTTAGCAAACAGCTGCCGGAGTGTCTACGTTCGGTAAACACACTCATGCTTGTCACAACAGAAAATGCACCGATGTTTACCCACTTTAAACAGACTCTTGGCCTTAGGATTCGGTCAGCTCATTGTTTGAAAATGACTTAATTCCTCACTGGGAAAACAACTCGAACCTGGTTCAGATTTGCATTTTTGCCGACGTGCGTACGTCTTTCCATCACATTGTTAGCCTTCCCTTCCACCTATGGAGGTCTGTGTGAGAAAGTATTCAGCATTAAAATAAAATCTCTTTGGGCTAAAGAGCTGAAGGACCGGAGGTTGAAACGCAGCTACTTCATCACGTAATCCTGTCGCTATACAACTGTTCTCACAGCAGAGGAAGGTACAGTAATAGCCTAGCCTCCAGCACTGCTCGCTCATAATAGTCCCTCAACAGCAGTTCCATAAGGAGCCGACACTCAATCTTGTTAATATCTTGGGCTGCGGATGGCAGGCGGGCTGGCTCTGAATCACACAAGCAGATCAACATTTCAAAGGGACCTACTTTCTTTTGAAATCAATTAACAATCCAACTGTGGGAGAGAAAAGACCTGTGTCTTTCTGGCGGCAAGACGCACAATGGCCACTTCTAAGGAGAGCGTGGCTCCTAAGCTGGTGGTTGAGGTGAGCTGATGGTGAGCAATATCAAAGTGTGTGCGCTGGCTTTGAGCGAGGATTAACAATCAGATCGCAGTTTGTTCTTCTTTAGAAGCAACTGATGACGGCTAATGACCATCGACAGCCTGAACAAATGTGAGTCCAATCTGATATTTAGGCGTTTTTTTGTAAGGACGGCAAATAAATTAAAGGTAGATTTTTCGAAACACAACAAGAGCAAAATACATGGTCAGGAGCGAGCCACTCCTAAACACGTCCCCAAAGTACATCGTGCACATCCGCCCGTCACCTCCAGTGTAACACCATCACCCTCACCCCATCCCCCCTCCATCCTCACAGCGGTTTTATTTACAAACCCAAGGTCGGTGTCACATCAAGCGAGCTTGTCAGCGCCCTCAATTCCAATTACACTGTTGACCCCGCTGCCCCCCCGGCATGTTGAGGGGAGACCTTGACCAGTCCAACACAATTTACCCCCTGCAGTAATTATCGTACATCAAGCACATTGTACATGGTCGTAGGGGCCAGTGGCGCTTCAGTGATATCAGCCAAGGCGTCTGTTTTATGAATCATCTGTGAGCTGACAAGGGTGGCACTATGGCTGCCCTTAGTGTTCGTGAGCCAGATTCTACAAAGTCTGTGACGAAAGGCGGGAAAATCGAAATTGAGAGGGGATGACAAAAGAGGTGACAAAGAGATGAAGGAGAGGGATGAGACGGGAAGACCACAATCATTTAATGCGAGGGGGTATTTATAGCAACCTCGACAATTATAGACATCTACTTCATAAGCACTTTTTTAATTGGTCGCACACACTCTATGTGTGATGACCAGAAGCTATGCGCCAAGAATATCCTGTTGCTCACGAGCTTAACATTACAAGTTGGCCTTTCTACCCTCCTGTCCTCCGTTCTCTACTTGGTATCATCCGCATGCATGATATCATGCATGTGTCGGTAGGTCACTCAAGCTGCCAAGGCTTTAGACCATACCTTTTGATGAAATTAAATGTCACAACGCATTGACGGATGGTTCCGCAGTAGATTTATACTGCGAAATAGTTATTACCAATGAGTGCAGCTGAACGGTGTGCATGTTCACGTGGCTCATATGATCCAGGGAGCTGCCGCTGGTAGTCCTAGCTTTAGATTAAGACCTCAACGATTATGTGTACAGATCTATCAGTATTAGGCAATTAAGCCAAGCATATGTATTTGCATGAATGCTTCTAGGACCATTATGGACGACGTTTGTTGAAGAAACAACTTTTCTTCATCCAAACACGTGGTCTTTCTGCTCCTAAGAGGCACGCTGAAAGACTCTTCAGGGTCCATTCTGTACCGGTGTGTAACAGCAATAATAAAAACAACCAGTGGACCAAACCCCCAGCACTTGTCCGCTGTGCCACTGGAGCCTCAGAATGAGTGATTTACTCCCCGGCTCAAAATCAGCCATAACTTGTGACACGACTAAAACCAGAGCAACTCATAAAAAAACAACTGTTGGTTTTATGGATAAATCCTGGCCCTCTGCCACTGGGAGGGCGGTCTGACCAGTGAACCCCCCTCCCAGTCCAAGTACCTGCCGTTAGAGCCCCAAGAGCTGAAGGGGTTGGTTGTGTGCACAGTTTTTTTCTCAGTGCTTTCTCCGTTTTTTTTTCAGGGTGTTTACATGCACACAGAAAAAAAGAGATTTGAACCTGGTTACGGCGATATCCTCCGGTTCTAAAACGGGGACCACCAGGTGTGAGTGGGATTAGCCATTACACTCACACCTGGTGGTATGATATGTCCCCTTTAACTGCCATGTGATAAACGAAGCCTGGTTAAGGAACACTTTTTCCTTCCCCGAGCCAAACCAATTAAGTAGAGAAAAAAACAGATTCTTATCAGACCTGTGCTGAGTACACCGGTTATGTTGGCGACCATGTTAACGAGGTAATCAGTGAATCCCTGAGCCTCCCTGTTAATTAATCCTCAACCCGACCCCAGCCCCCATCACTAGCTGTGTGCCATCGCCGGTGGCGGACGCCATTTGCTTCCTGCAGCCGGGAAAGAGAAGACAGGAAGAACCGTATCAGCCTTGACCCTGAGCCATGGCAGTTGTTGACAGTTTAATGATCGCCTGACACCGCAACACCCCCCCGCCCCCCCGCCCGCCCTCCAAGGCGGCTGGAGTTATTAATGCAGCTCCAACTCAACCTCAGTTTGCATCAACGATATTATAGCAATAAACATCTGGATGGACGCGGAAAGAGACACGTGACACACAGTGACAATATTAAGGTGTTTCAACGGAATCCATCAACAAAAGCCTCGCCCCACCACCCACCCCCAAACCCCCTCATCTTTCAACACACACACACACACACACACACACACACACACACACACACACACACACACACACACACACACACACACACACACACACACACACACACACACACACACACCACACAAACCCCCCCCCCCCCCCCCCCCAAACACCACGCTTCACTGTGTGATTTCTACAAAATGACCACAATTATGCAGGTTTTTTAAACACGCAAACCCTGCGAAAATAGGAGAATGACCGTAACCACTGTATGGTAAATGGTGAATGGACTGCCTTTATACAGCTCTTTTCTAACCAGTGGCCACCCAAAGCGCTTTATAATATTGCCTTACATTCACCCATTCATTCACACATTCACACAGCGACAGCGGTTCAACCATGCAGGTATGCCTTTGTTCACTTTTTCTGGTCAGTCCCGTTTGACATCACGAAATTGCCAGAAAATAGGGTAATTAAACAGTTTAAAGAAACATAGAGGCCATTGCAAATGTTATGGTAGTTGCAATGCTGAAATTTGAAAAAAATCAGCATTGCAATGTTGTTCCTGTCCATTTATTCGTCGACTTGAACTTCATAGCATCGCTCCGGAAAAGGGGCGAATATTTGCACCCTGGTGTCCCATTCCCACCACGGCTGATCGGAGCCAGACCCCCCAAATCCCAGTGACGGCTAAAGAGTAATTTGTCCCGGGAATGATGGCCCATTGAAACCGTTAAAGAAAAAAAGCCCGATTTCAGTGGGTGTTCTTGACAGAGGGAAAGAGGCTAAACATACTGCAGCACCCAGCTCTGGGGCAGCACAGGGGGGGTTGGTTGCGATAGTGGTTTAGGGAGGGGGGGGTTTGATGGCAGTGATCTCGAAAAGGAGACGTTAAAATACAGGCGGCTGGGAAGCAGTGCTGATCTTCAGGGGCTAGAGGGACTGCTGGTTTAGGAGTTGAACAGGAGGCCAACTTCTACATGCAGGAAGATGAAGTCGAGGAACCTTCGGCGACAGATTCATGTGCGAAGGACTAAGCTGTTTCAAAATAAACTGAGTCAATCTCTTGCGATCACATCTGGGAAATGCTTTGCTGTCGTGTGCTGGACAAACATGACCCAAGCATGTTATCGAGGTTTTTCTGTGAACTCGCTGTTGTTTATATATAACCCCGCATTAACACATTTCAGAGTTGTAACTATGCAGGCTCTGGCAATACCGGGCCGGGGATTGATAGAGCCATGCATTTTTTCTTCCCTTTTTTCAGAGTGTCACAGAATGCTGGTGATGTCAGCTCCAATGACACATCTGAAATTGGCTTTTGCTCTGTACCTGTGCAGAGACCCGGATCCAGGTCAGCCACTTGCCTCTTGCCGCAGCTATCAGCTTAGAAAAATTGAAAGAAGTGAAAGTAGAGAGGAATCAGAAAAGAAAAAAAATAGGGCGAGATGAGTTATGAAATGCGTGGATGGAACAGGGCGAAGATTTGCGTTGCGTTTGTAAGCAGTTGTTTCGTTTAATGCTCTTTGGTAATCCTCATTGGGAGTATTTTTTTACTTTTATCTTCTTTGATTCAGACATGCAGCTGGCAGGATAATGATCTCTCCAATGGTTCTGGGTTCCTCCCTAAGCAACATGCCTGCTACACACACCCACCCAGCCAGGCTCAGACTGATTGGACTTCGGGGCTGGAGGAGGCTTCACACCTGGGGGGAATTGAGAAACCAATGCCCCACAGGTTAACCCCGCCATCACCACACACACTCAGGAGAACTCGGACATGGCCTCAAGGAACACCTGACCGGTGTGTAAGATAGCTTCAGTCTGTACAATAAACTGGATTTGAATAACATCCACCTGGGCTAAAGGAGCCTGGACGAGGCCCCTAGGTGGGGTGGGGCGGGGGTAACTGCTACATTAAGCTGCCTTTTGGGCAATTCTGCTATGGTTAAATGTAGCTCGGTCGTCCACACAGAAGCTGACCTGTCCACGGTTCATCAGTGTAAAAATCGAAGTACTGCAAATAGTGCCGCGTGATCTGAGTTTGTGGACAAACTACAACCTTATTGTGTTGTTAATGGCACATGTTTTAATTAAGTGACAAATTGGACACATTGGAAAACTTTGTGAAGTAATTAAAAGCGATTTGCCTTCACATGAACAGGAGCTAGGCAACTGTAACTCAGCAAGTCAATGGAAGCGGCTGGTGGAAAGCAGATGCTAACCCAGATAACTCCCGTTCTTGATTCACAACGAGGAATCTGGAATTAATCGAATCGTCTTAATCTGGTTTTAATTTACAAATATCAGCGTATCCCTTCTATTAAATTGCAAATGTTCAAATGAGGTTTATACACTAGTATCACAACATAGTCAGTCCTCATAATTAATTCGATTTTCCAGATTCCTTAGCTCAAATAAAACTAGTCAATTAAATGTAGCTCTGCGCTACTTCAGGCGTCCTTCGTTTATCACAGGGCCAAACACTTTCCCATATCGCTCTTTTGTCCGAAAAACACTTTATCCAAGATTTACACATACACAGTGTCAAGGTTACAGCACGCTACCGTCCACCAGTAAATTCTAAACCATAAATCACACCGGAAGATTTCATTTTCTTGCAACCGAGCATCCTGATAAAGAGAGGGTCTGGAGGCCCCGACTCGGATGTGCTCCTTAAATCAAGGGGCTAATACCTCTCTCTGTACTCTGTGGGACGCAGGTGTGTGGGTGTGTGAGTGTGTGTGTGTGTGTGTGTGTGTGTGTGTGTGTGTGTGTGTGTGTGTGTGTGTGACTGTGTGTGTTTGTGTGACTGTGTGTGTGTGTTTGTGTGACTGTGTGTGTGTGTGTGTGTGTGTGTGTGTGTTACTGTGTGTGTGTGTTTTGCAGCTTGTGTGTGTGCGTGTGTGTGTGTTTCGCAGGTGTTTGTGTGTGTGTATTTCGCAGGTTTGTTTGTGTGTGTGTTTCGCATGCAGGTGTCTAAGTGTTTATGTATGTGTTAGATGTATGTGTGTGTGTGTGTGTGTGTGTGTGTGCGTGCGTGCGTGCGTGCGTGCGTGCGTGCGTGCGTGCGTGCGTGCGTGCGTGCGTGCGTGCGTGCGTGCGTGCGTGCGTGCGTGCGTGCGTGCGTGCGTGCGTGCGTGCGTGCGTGCGACCACCTGAGATCCACGTACCGGCCTGCGTGCTCCGGGGTGTTTTAAGACGGCCGTGATTTATAGCGGCCATAAATAACGAAGAGACCCACAGCTGTGTTTACTGTGTGAACGCCGGACCCCCTTCCCTCCCGCCACCCGCTCCCCCGCGACGATAGAGTCACTGATGCAGTGTTTGAAAAATTAAGAGGAACTCGTCTTTTTTCTTCTTCCGTTCCTTGCGTTTCCTAGTTGTGTATCGGTGTGGATGTGTTATTCCCGCTGATATTCATTATTCAAATTGGGTGTTGCCCGCTTTACAAGAGCGTGTTAAATAAGCGATGAACTAATTTAACAACCGCTGCATGAATCATTGAGAACAAATGCGTTTAGGCGTTTTAACAAATCATGAAAGAACCAAACGACCGGGTGTGTGTGCGCGCTGCGCGTGTGCCTGTGTGTGTGTGTGTGTGTGTGTGTGTGTGTGTGTGTGTGTGTGTGTGTGTGTGTGTGTGTGTGTGTGTGTGTGTGTGTGTGTGTGTGTGTGTGTGTGTGTGTGTGTGTGTGTGATACTGGAGCAGTGCAGGCGTTGTGACAACTTGCAACTTGCTGACTTCAGCCTTCAGGCCATGCGTTTTTTCCAATAAGTGAATGTCAAATGTAACACACAGCTACGTCCAAACGCTGCCATGGATCGTATTGGGCCTATGTGTCTATGTTGCAGAAGATTCCTTCACCTACACCGAAGGACGGAGAACCTTGAACATGATACTGGAAAGTTTGTGTGTGTGTGTGTGTGTGTGTGTGTATGTGTATGTGTGCATGTGTGCGTGTGTGCGTGTGTGTGTGTGTTGCTCACCCAGCAGTAGGAAAGCTGAAATGGACAAGAGGCACCCAGAGAAGGAAACGCACTGCTGGCAAAACGCAGCACGACTTTGATGAATGCAGACCTCGTGGGGGAGGTTACATTCTCTGATGGGATGCAGTGTGTGAGTGTGAGTGTGAGTGTGAGTGTGTGTGTGTGTGTGTGTGTGTGTGTGTGTGTGTGTGTGTGTGTGTGTGTGTGTGTGTGTGTGTGTGTGTGTTTGCAATTATGACCGCGAGGTTGTAACCGAGTACAGCAAAAGTGATGGCCAGAGTCCAACATGAGTCCTCCTTTTCAAACGTCTGTTTCATGTTTGTGTTTGTTTGTGTTTGTGTGGTCTAAGCTCGTGTAGGGGGTACAGCTCACACCGAACATGCACGTCCATAGCGTGTACATTACCATGCACATATAGACATTCACGTGTATAATACACAATCACACTGTGTATCTAAACATACAATCCATACCGACTGTTTGCCACCATTGTTCTCAGCCTCTACATTACTTAATCTAAATGCCAACGCATGAAATATTACGCATAATAAAGGCCTGCGAAACTCCTTGCTTTGGTAAATAATGCTGACGTGAATTGTCTTCTCCTCATAGGTTGGTATAGCGTTTAATTGAAACTCTTCAAGCTACAGGCAGCCAAGAGGAAGGCACAGTCCTGCAAGATATGCAGTCTGCTCAATCTCCCCTGTGTTGACACAGAACCAGTACGTTCATAATTACTTTCTGGTGATGCTCCTTAAAATCTGAGTCGCCACAAATCCTGACATATCCATTATTTGCAGTTTTGTGAAATGATTTCAATTGATTTGAATTATAATTGACCTAAACGCCATCCCCCTGCAACAAACCAGTACTCTTTTCAGATCAAAGACTGTACTGTAGATGCATTTAAAATAATATAAAATATACAGATTATAGATTTTTTAAATATATATATTACAGGTCATATACAATACATGTACGTGTGTAGATCCCTTTTTCATACGGACTGGACAATAAGCAAATGACAGCTCTCAAACTGCGACATGTACAATGGGATGTAACCGCAAATATTACGCCCTATGCGTAATTGGTTCAGAAACACAGAAAAACCTGACTGACACTCAAGCACATAAGAGAAAGGATCATTTGTATTCATTCATTGCAACAAAGTTCACTGCAAGAATATGCTTTATTCTTGCCACTCACCATTTCATTTGAAACAGTGTTCTTGTGCTAATTGGCCTGCATTTTGGCCAATTAGATCAACGATACCTTCAAAGGGTTCATTGCCAGCAACAGTATCTGTCTGATCACTTGGTTATATTCCTTATTGAAACACCAAACAAAGGAAGCAAAGGGAAATACAAAGAATAAGTCATTATTATTCATGGCTCCTAAAACCAAATATAACCATCTCTTCTTCACTATATACTTTCACTTTGTACAGCGCATAGAAGTGACAATCAGCCAAAGGCGCAATTTAGCAGCAAAAATCCCATTTGTTAACAAGGCACAGCCCCAACGCTATCCGTCATCATTTGCCATGAAAGAAGCGCAAGTGTTGTACCTGCCTCAACACGGCTGTCATCTTCAATATTTCTCAACAGCCCACCCTCAGAGCCAAACGCCACAGAGACGTGATTAAAGTCCTTTGTTTTGACCTTCCTCTATTGGCTGTGGATGTGCATGTCGGTTGAGGTCTCCGTCAATTGCACCTTTGGTAAATAAAACCCCCAAAAAAGAATTATTCCCACAAATGGTCTCACGTGACATACTGGAGAATAGTAAGCGTCTCTAAACGAAACAAGAGTGTCGTCATTGGCTGGCTGCTCAGAATCCACCCCCAGCTATGCAGAATAATATGGAAAGTGAAGTCTGTGAGTAATATTCTGTTAAAAGCCCTCCCAGTGTCAACAGTGCACAAACAACCCCCATCGACAAACACACACAACAGTGGTCCTCGACGGATAAAATAGGTGGGCTTTCAATAATTCATTATCACCCAGAGAGGGTCTCCGGATAAAGAACGCTGGAGAACTCGGTCGTAATCGACCGAAACTACAGGCGCCTGCTGTGCGATAAAGAGGACCCCAGCAGATACGATTTGACGGAATCGAAACACAGTAGTGTTTTCCATCAAAACACAACCATGAAAGACTGGGGTTCGAGCAGGCAGGCCCGTCTCCCCTCCCCAACACCCGTTGGGAGAGCCTATGCACGCCGGTAGACACGACGGGAGTGAGTGTATTGTCTGCAGTGTTTCGTCCTCTCTCTCCCGCTCTCTCTCTAATGTGGCTTCGGATCAATGGAGAGAGCCCCCAGGCGCAGGCCTTTGCACCAAAGAAAGCGTTGTTCCAGGAGGCCTGCGCGGAAGCCGATGGCTGAGCTGCTGCTGGGGCTCGGTAATTCTCCGTCGACATACATGGCGCATTGATCACCTTCTCCTGTTTACTTCTGGGTCGCGAGACGCCCTGCGAGAACTCTGCATTGGGGAACCGCGTCAAAAACAGTGGCGGCTTTTCCGTCAGTACTGAACAAGCGGAAAGTGCTGCTGACTTTCTGGCAGCACTTACAGAACCAAACTTATTTCAAAAAGGTACTACAGTGAGACCAGCGCAATAGGTTTGACGTTGATGTACGCTCGTAAATAGGCTACCTTAATCTGAAAATGAGTTCAGAAAAGGAACGTGTAATCTCTCCCTCAAACAACCCGTTCTGAATGATATGACATAAATCAACCACAAAATTACAGAAAATAAAAGCCAGACATCACTGATGATGGCAGTTCAGCGATGGCGGTTGTCTATCAATGCTTTTCCTAAAGACTCAAGGCCCATTGGACCAGGATTGCAGAAAAAACTTTTTCCATTATGCACTCCCTCGATGAGTATCAGCCAAATAACAGCTTTGAAATAATCCCATCTCTCCATACCTCTACTCCTGGGAGAGCTCCCCCCTACATTCCACGACCCCCCTGTCAGCAAGGCTCAAACTGGATTAGGTGAGTCTGGAAGCATGGAGGAAGTGATGTGTAAGAGATGCATTATCGATTCTGATGTCAGGTTTGGACATTAGCGCATTGCGACACTCATCATTTTTGTATTAAACTTTATGCATAGGGTTTGTATTGACAGTTGTGCCTGTCTTACCAAACCTTTGTATTTGTGTATACAGTTCTCTCTTAAAAGAGAGCTCGATCTCAATAAGTCTTCCTTTATAATAAATGAAGACTCTTGTCTGGCAAATTACCAACTCAGCACATTCTGCAGATGCATCATTATAATCCTCGTCCCCAACAACCAGCAACAGTGGACACTTTATATTTTCCACCAAACAAAGATATAACAAACAATATTGTTTGTGTGCATGCATGCACCTACATTTCAAATGTGATCTGTCAAGTGCGGTCGAAAGCCTCGACCATTGTCTTATTTCACGGTTCTACTCATCTTGCTGAATCACGTGTTTATTCCTAATGGAAAAATCGTTCACATTAAATCATGTGATTCTAATAAAGAAGTATCCACATTTGTATAATGTGTAATGATCATGAAGTTGTATGCTAAACCTTTTTTGTGATCTGTTATACATTTGTAGGGACCTACAAAAAGAAAGTTAGATGAATGCTAATTTATTTATTTCATATGCGGCTAAATACCGTTTAATGAATAAATAGTGTGTTTTATTTAATTTGTGGATAAAGACAAATAAATTGCATGACCGTTTCTCCTTTGTTTTGTGGTGGCTTGTTAGGCATTTTCAATGTGGTTAAGCGAAGTAACATAAGCCAATACGATTTATGTACTGCTGCACTCTTAGCCGATCAGAGACGGGCTGGTTAAGAAGCAGAAAAACTCTAGAAAGAGTGCGTGGGCTTAACGGAAAAAGGAGCACGTGGGCTTAACGGAAAAAGGAGCGCGTGGGCTTAACGGAAAAAGGAGTGCGGGGGTTTAACGGTAAAAAGTGTGATAATGGTGGACGGAATACGTGGTGTTGGATACTAGTATTTTATAGGGTTGGCACAGGTATCCTCTGGCAGAGAAACGTTGTGTGCCACTGGAAGTTTGTGACTTTCTACTCCACCGGAGAGGAACCAGGAAGTTTGTGACTTTCTACTCCACCGGAGAGGAAAAGACTTTGGCGGTTGGTTAGCTGCTGCGGCTGACCAAAGAGGGACTCTGCTACCGGACCTGCGGTGCACACTGGATTATAATTTTCTTTTTCCATCTCGCCTTGATAGTTTGGTTGATATTGTTAACCAAACTCGTTGACTCTGCCGTGCTGCTCGTCCATTCCTTCGGATACGTGAGTAACGGAGGACGTCGGAGGGTGTCGTTGCTCCTTAAAGCAACTCAGGATTTGTTTTCTCCAATGTGCACCAACTGATGGGCCCCAACGGTTAGAAACCCAAGCGCTTGGTAATAGATAGGCCCTACATTTAAACCGGTGAATAGATACATTTGAACCGGTTCATCGCAGGCAAATCAGTTCATGTTATTTGTGTTCATATGCTATTGTGGTTTAAAATACAATTATATTTTACGTGCATTTTGTTATTTTGTTCAAGAGTTTTTCGAGTAGGCTACATGAGTACTGACTTTGATATACAAATACATGTATGTTCTATCTTTATTTGTTTGTCCTGAACATTTCATTGAATAACATCTATTGGTACACAGGAGATTTAGCTAATTCAACATCAACTGCTAAGCATTCAGGATCCTGTTCGCTAACACATTTATCTAGTAACCTTAAATAATAATTACACTTCCGGCGCCAGGAAGGGGTTACACACGGGAAAACCATTCAGGCCAAACTGAATCCTATACTGGGGCTGTATGGCTGTACAGAGGGCTGATTCCAAATGCATTGTTGTTGTTTTATCAATAAACGTGTCACAGCACCAGTGGAAGCCAGTTTGTCATTAAAAAACGTCAAAAAAAAATCTACCTGGTCACACATCATTAGCTGCAAATAAGGCGCTAAAAATCGGGAACTAACATTAGCCTCATCATTTATTATCCCCCTGATTACTAACTCATCGAAATCGGGCACTACAGCTAAGATATATGTGTTTAAATATAAATACAATAAATATACATACAGTAGTGTTTAAAAACGAATGCAACGAGTGTTTAAAAACGAATGCATCTTGAACTGGAATTATGACTAGTCAGAATCAAATTGTAGATATCTCAAACTGGAATTACAGATATCTACAATTCAGTTGCAGATATCCGTAATTCAATACTACTTATTTTGGAGCGCCTGGTCCTCTGCCAATGCTACCGCGACAACAGCTTTCCGGGTGGCGTCCATGTTTTCCTCCAGCGAAATAATAAAACACTTGTAGTGTGGGCGTGGCGTCAGATCAAAGATCTGAGTCGGTTCGCAGAGAATACTCGATCGCAGCATAAGATCGCATGAGGCGGGATAGATGTGGCCGCTGTGTCACTAGTTTGCTTTGGTTTGACCACAAACAAATGGAGGCAGAACGGTCAGAACTCATCGCGATCATCTTAAATGTTGCTGCAACGATGTATCATATATTCCGTTGCATCCACAACATCCGAAGCATCGATCGATGAAAGATTGGAGCATGATTTAGTGACAAATAGAAGAAACAACGAAGAAGAAAGGCGTTGCGAACGACTGCGTTACCAGAGAAAGAGTGTAATTTTTTGCTTCATTTCACATATAACAAACACTGGGACAAATGTAGTTGATTTCTGTATTTAGCTGGGAAAACAGGGAGTGGAAGGAGGAAGGACCCTTTAATGTTCAGCTAATTGTTGTCAATAACACAAATATTATTCTATACGCGTGCAGTTGTGAACTCATGCATTGTAATTTATTGTATGATGTGTACTTTTAGGGTTATGATAAGACCTATCTTTTAGCGGCCGTTCACCACAAATGACTGAAAAGCTGTGCCAGAATTTAAATATTTTTTCACCATTAAGCGAACAAAAGCAAATGCAGACCGAAGCTTCATCAACACGCGACTTGCACTCGACATGGCAACTATTATTGGTTAGTTGAAAATAATAATAACAAACAGCTTCCTCTGAAACTGAAAATTGTGTTGCACCTTACGCACTGCTTGGCACGGGTCGCTTGGCACTTGCGCCCTTGACCAAGTTTGGAGGAGCTACTTGTCCGACAGGTGTTAGTAAGATGTTGTCAGTTGTCAAGTAATTATTTTCTAGATTATTTTAAAACACAAAGTCTCCTATGGCTAAATGTGGTTCAAGCTGATCAAGAGACTAAAGGTTAACACATTTAATGTAAAACTTGACCATGGAAGTAAATAGATCATAAAAGAAACATGCAAAAACGTGGGTAGTTACTGAGGAACGAATGAGTAACAATTAATGAATGACCAGGGCCCTAACTGGGGCCCTAACACCCAAGTGACCAAGCTCCGGTCATTCAGTAACTACTCAGGAGTTACTGGTAAACAGACTAGGCCCTGTATTATGGTTCAAAAAGCTTCACTACTGGTGAATGAATGATTCAAAGAGCTTAACTACTGGTTAACGAATGGTTCAAAAATATTAACTAATGGTGAACGAATGATTCAAAAAGCTTAACTACTGGTGAACGAATGATTCGAAAAGCTTTACTACTGGTTAACGAATGGTTCAAAAAGCTTAACTACTGGTGAACGAGTGGTTCAAAAAGCTTCACTTCTGGTGAGCGAATGATTCAAAAAGCGTAACTACTGGTGAACGAATGATTCAAAAAGCTTAACTACTAATGAACAAATTGTTACTGTTGGGACAGTAACAACTCAGTATGATGCATGACTTTACATAAAGAAACACAAAAAGCTTCACTACTGGTAAACGAATGGTGAACGAATGATTAGAAAAGCTTCACTACTGGTGAACGAAAGGTTCGTGAATGAGTAACAACTCACCATCGGTCCGATCGAGCTCTACCAGTCGATCCAGTTTGGGACCCAAGCCAGCCCTCCACAGCGCTTGAAACCAAGGGCGGCAGGTTTAAGGCGTGCCCTGCAGCGGTGGACAATAGCTTTTAAGATTTCAACATTAGTAATGCAAAAACTTTTAACATTACTACCGCCACATAATAAACGTTAAATGTGAATATCAATGCATGGATTGTGAATATCTTTAATAAAATATGACAATCAACCTGTCTGTGCCCTGTTCATTTAATAACTTATTAATAATTAAATAATTGTGAAATCCCAGGAAAATACAGTTGCTTTCATAATAAATTGGTCAGTTTGCTAATTCACAGAATGATTAATTAATACAGTATCCCCTAGTCTGTTTACCAGTAATTCCAGTTACTGAGTAACTGTCACTTAGGGCCCCAGTTAGGGCCCCAGTTAGGGCCCCGGTCGTTCATCATTCGTTACTCATTCTTTCCACAGGAGCTACCCACGTTTTTTGCGTACCTTATTGTAAAGTGTCACCGATATATAAATATGACATATAACTATGAAGGAAAGTTATTCCTGTTAATGCCATACTGAGCCCAGTCATTCAGGTGAGAGAACTGCAGAGCAATGGCCGAATGTCATGTTCAGCTTGTTCATAATGCTCTAAACGGGATTCAAACACTCAACCTAAGGTTCACCAGTACAAGGAATTATCCCATTTAGCCACTGACAAACCTGAAATGTAGCCTCATTCACATGGTGAAAATGTATATTGATAAGCACACGGCATCCACAAAACTCCAAGCACACATTTCACAAGTGAATTAAGGGCTTTCTTAAAAGCCAATACCTGAAAAATCTTTGAAATTCTGGGGAAAATAAACATTTGTGGCCAAGAACACTGACGGAAGAAGAGTTAATTATGAAGGAAAAATGGTTAACGAAGAAGTTCCCCTTAATGCCATACTGTGTCTTGGTCAGATTCTTGGAAACTAATGAGCCGGAATGTTGATTGCCTGATGAATTTCAGGTGCTGTTCAATGTTTCTTAAATGAGTGCTAATGGCAGAATGCCATGTTCAGCATACTCTATTTGAGATTCGAACTCTCAACCTAAGGATCGCCAGTACAAGGTATTGTCCCGTTGAGCCACTGACATTTTCACGATAAGAATGAAGCCTCATTCATATCGTGAAAATGTCTATTGATAAGCAGCACACAACATCAAGAAAACTCCAAGCACAAATTTCACAAGAGAATTAAGGGCTTTCTTAAAATTTGCACTGTTAACGGTATCCAGCCAATAGCTGTAATTAGTTACACAATAACAAAATGGTCATATAGGACAAATGGGTTGAGTGGGTTGAGTGTGTTTGTGCGTGCGTGTGAGTGTGCGTGTGTGTGTGTAATTAGCCCCAGGTAACACATACATTTAATTTTTCATTCATTCCTCCTCTTAAGTTACACAGCTACCTGACCAATGAGGCGATCACATTAATGAGCCGTCACCCGGGTTTCTCTGTTGCCGTGCGGGAAATCAGGACACAAAACACCCCAAACCGCAGTCCACGATGAACATTTATTAAGGAAAAAGAGAACAATATCATAATACAGAAACACGTCAGAGGTCACAGTAGTCGGCTCCATGCCCGATGGCGTTCAACATAACTCCCCTGTCCACCCCAAACAGAATAAACCCCAACCCTTATCGACAACTCCCCCGTGGTGCCCCACACCTGAGACAGGGGACAGAGAAATCCATTAACTAGAATATAAAATACATATAAAGAATGCACCTATGGGACATCACCTCACTAATAATTGACCATTTAAATCCCACACATAATATAATATATATAATTACCCAGACATAACAGAATAAATATATATAATAACACACAATAGCATACATAAATACCAAACTACAGATTATACTTGGCTACAGACTGGTCTAGGTATGATAATCGAATAATTTGAAGTTTGTGAAGTACCCTGCAGCATTTGTGTTTGTGATTGTGAAAGGGGTGGAGCTAAATATTACACCATAGATCTAATCATTGGTTGGATTTATTGTCCGATCGATTGTCTCCCTGGGGACTTTTTAAATAGTTTAACTCATTGCCTATTTCAATGTTTCCCCTCTCAGCGTATATTGGCCAAGGGTGGGAGGTGGAACGACTACTTGCCATTCAGGTTCTTTGCCCAGCATGTCCCCACCCTGCACAAGAACACTTTGCACATCCCATCCCTGAGATAGGGGACACCTTAGGAGAAGAAATATCACACATTCACAGCAAAACCTGATAGTCTCGATCAGACGCACTGCCACCAAAAGCCATGGCGGCTGTCCGTACATTCACAGCGCTGCATCGGGGACACTTTGAGGATCAGGGTACAGATGTTGCTTGAGGAAGGCCAAGATCTTGTCCCAACTGTCTTCCTCAGCAAATGCATGAGGTTTTGGGTGTCCTCCCCACAGTATCGCTTCTGCAACACACACACACACACACACACACACACACACACACACACACACACACACACACACACACACACACACACACACACACACACACACACACACACACACACACACACACAACAAACATTTACAAAAAAACTGCATTTTTAACCATTCTTAATGAACTTTAAACAATTTTTCACCTTTCTGGTCGAAGAATGAAAAGCGCCAACGGGAGATCCGGATAAGGTTGCTATTGGGCAAATGGAGGACGTGTCCGGCACCTGGATAACTCAGTATGGTCAACAGGTGCTCTTTGCCTGCCGTGTGCATCCTCTTTGCCATCTATGAGGAAAATGTGAGGTTCTGTTCAGTCCTGTGTTCCAATCCGCATCTTTTACAAACATGTCTGTTTTGTTCCAGCCCAAAAAACAAAACAGTTTAAGACCATTTATATCACAGTGTGTGGTCTGTCAGCAAGCTGCCCTTACCAGCTACAATGTAAGTACAATACACAGAGTCAGATATGATGGTTAGATTTGAATCAATTATCAATAAATTATGTGTAGGTAGAAGGATTTTATAGGTTTAAAATCTCGATGTACCACTTATAAAAACGGAGCTGGGCAAATCAGGTTTTAAGTAGTATGCAGCATACGAGAACCATTAGAAACCCTGACTTAGTTCCTCTCACCAAATCATTTACTTAAAGTCAGCTACTCTGTACGATGTTTGTAACTTTCTGCTCATCCGTTTCTAATGAACTTTGGATACACGGTTTGTATATACAGTTGTGCTCGTCTTGTCAAACTTGTGTATATTTGTTTATTTGTATACAGGTCTCTCTTGAACCAGATCTTGATCTCGATTAGACTTCCTGTTTAATAAATGAAGACTCTAGTTTGTCCACTTACCAACTCAGCACATTCTGTAGATGGGAAAGTAAGATCGTCTTCCCCAACAACCAGCAACAATGGACAATTTATATTTTCCATCTAGCAAAGATATGACAAACAATATTATTGAATGCATTTTGTGTGCGTGCGTGCATGTGCATGTGCTTGCATGTACTTACATTTATAGTTGGTTCATTTGGGATAGGTAGTGGCAAACCGCGCATTATTACATGATTTTGCTCATTTCGCCGAATGGTGTGTTCCTTCCTGATGGAAAAAGTTATTTAATCATGTGATTCCAATGAAGCATTATTCATATTTGTATTAGGGATGTAAATGGGTATTAGTCGACTATTGAAGCAATACAGAAAAGCATACTTTTATCCTGTTTTGCCGTTGGAATTTCTATGGCATTTGATAGCAATCAATTTCGACAACAATCAACATCTAAATCGAGACTTACATTTGAAAGACATCATTCAACATTTTATCGACCGACTCTTCCATCAATAAGTGGCTGCCATTGATAGAGACACAGCAGCGAGGCTGGAACACAAAATGGTTAAGACACATCGTACAGTTGAAAGAAGACACTGCATATCCGCCTTGTTCGTGGAAATACTTACACTGATAGCTTCGGTACGGCATGCCATATTGAGAACCACGATTGCACCCAGAGACATGCCAATGAGTCCAACTCTGTTGCTGATCACCAGCGGATGCTCCTGGAGGAACTCAAACGCCCTCTGTACGGACAAAGATGACCCAGAACACTCCCATTAGATCACCTAACAAATCCACTGATCAACAGCTGCACAAGACCGAGAAAAAGTACAGCCATCGACAGAAACAAGTTGGGGACGGACGAAAACATCACAGACCAGAAAATAGTCCACCGTGAATTTTCTTCCAGGAAGGCTGAAGTGGACCCCAAAGGCTACAAAACCTTGAGCCGCGAGCATTGCGGGACGGTAAGCCTGTCACATCACCTCCAAAGCCCGATACATCAAGCACTCCCGGAAAGGGTCCAGGACCTGAGGAGTACAGCATTTTAGATCCAGAGAACGTTTGGCTGAAAAAATCACCTCAGGATTGCACAGAACCAGGGGGGGGAGAGGCTATTGAAACATACCCGGAGGGATGTAGAGGATGCCCTCAATCTCCTTCTCTCGCACTCTGATAGTCTTCAGCCCCGGTGCCATGAACCACCTCTCGGCCACCACTGAGGCCAGGGGAGGCTTCTGCCTGAAGCCTTCAGAGAGGTGGCCCTGAAACACAGAGATGAGCACCTCCTGTGGTGTCTCCACGTAAAGCTTGAACAAACTGAGGAACAGAAGGACAATCGTGTGTTCAAACGAATCCTGCCTTACTCGCAATGTATTTCAACATGTTTTAAATGTATGAAGAAAAACCACCCTGTCCCCATTATCACGAGAGAAGGTCAAAGAACGTAAGTGTCAAGGAGTACCATCGCAGAGTTAAGCTTTGACCCTCATCAGGCCTGAGGAGGTAGAACCTTACATTGCATGCTCTTTAGATCCTGGCACAGGGATCATACTCCACAGTAAACCCATCGGCTCCTTTCCTGTGTAGGTTCCCCCCAGACTAGCCTCTTGTGAAACTGTGGAGTCAATCCAGATACCAGTTGGAATGGCAAACATGTCATCAATCGTTGTGCATTAGTTGAGGGAACATGAATGAACCGTCATTGATTATTTTAACATCAGGCAGTAAGCCCTGCATTTGAATTGAAGTAATGCTTGAGGTCAAATAGCCATCAGAACAATATCTACCATCGACAGTCCCTTTATTATCAGCGACATAGTGTCCGAACGCCTCCCAATAATCCTTCCTCTCAGAGCAGTGAAGAGAGTGCAAAGTGACTGAGAGACCAGGAGGCAGATTCTCCACCAGCACCCGGAACTTCTCGGTAGAGAGTGCCCGTGAGGGACAAACTGAGAGAATTGGGTGGACAGCCCCAGCCATCATTCATAATCTGTGAAGCAGAAAAGAAAAGTCAAAATTATCAGTCCAAATAAATTATTGTATAAACATTTGGAATACAAATGGAACACTAATTAGTTGTTTTTAGGTTCTACAATAACACAAGCCGTTTCATAGATGATGTTCTTCATTTGCATTTAGCAGATGCTTTTATCCAAAGCGACTTACAATGAGTACATTTGTCAAGAGAAAGATAAACAATATATCTCCGTCTGTACAGTAAAGATGTTCATAGAACCAAGTGCCAAGCACTAACAATTTTTCCCCGTATTCAACAAAGCTATCTGGGATAAGATGCTGCACAATGCTAAGTACTATTGTTAAACGCATGTACTATACCTGGTATGCACGAATCCTTCAATGTATCTATTCCACAAAGATGAAATCCACTATGTGCGAAGAGTCTAAACTGTGACTGGTCAGTGAACATCTGAGGACACATTTATAGCCTACGCCTTCATGAGCCCACTTAACAGTTCCAGGACAGGCCTCCATGTCCTGAGGGTGATCTTAGGGACGGTTACCAGTGTGCACACAAGACCTATTGCAGTATTTGTCTTTAATGATGTTTCAATATATTTTGTGAGTTTAATTCTTTGTTTGTATTGATCCAATACCTCAAGGTGTGTAAACACAGGACTCAAATAAAAACAAA
Source organism: Gadus chalcogrammus (assembly GCF_026213295.1). Taxonomy (NCBI): domain Eukaryota; kingdom Metazoa; phylum Chordata; class Actinopteri; order Gadiformes; family Gadidae; genus Gadus; species Gadus chalcogrammus. The sequence continues at coordinate 19,169,215 of NC_079434.1, read as the reverse complement.
AGAAACACAAATAAGAGTTATGCATTGTTTGATGTTCAGACAGATAGAACAGAACGTTCAATGGTTGGATTGAGATCGGAAAATGTCTGACCTCTGTTCCCCCTTTCATTGGCCTAGACTGAAGATGATATGATTTTACTTTACAGAATAGCATGGTTTTATTGCTGAATTAGCTATCATGGTTCAGAAAATATCACTGTCCAAAGTTACCATGTGCCTTTAACTACACCAAGTTTGATGATTGGCAGAAGTTAATCCCACCTTTTTGCCCCTTCAAATTTGTTTGGACCATTTCGGAACTCTGGCAGCCATGTTGTTTGGTCTATTGACTTCCTCTTACTTGAGCAGTTAGAACATTCAACAGTTCCAAAGTTGGTCCCGCTCAAGTCAAACATTGCGCCAAGGAACTTGAGTCACAGTCCACACACATGTTGATGCCTCGCCTTATTATAAAATGTGTGGATTTCATTTTTTCAGAGACATTACATATCTTTATCTGTTGCTTTGATAATTTACCTACCAATCTCTTTAAGAATGTTTTTGACTGCCTAGCAATAGACATTGCAAATAGTTAACAGCTCTCCAATCAGGGAATTTACTAAAAGCATTGAAAACACCAGTTAATAAACCCCTTTTAAAAAAGCGGAGCCTAGATGACTCTATTATTAACAACTACAGAGCATTATCAAATCTACCTTTCATAAAATTGAGTAAAATTGAGAAAGTTTTCCTCCTACAACTTAATCACTTCCTGGCATCAACTGATTGCTATGACACCTTCCAAGCAGGATTCCGACCTTTTCACAGCACAGAGACCACCCTTATTAAATGTATAAACTATTTATTAACATAGACTCAATACTCATGCTACTAGAAATCAGTGCTCCATTCAACATTGTACAACATAAAATACTTATGATTAGAAAACTGGGTTGGGCTTTCAGGCACAGTCTTAGATTGGTCTAGTTCCTACCTAAAAGATAGGAACTGCTTTGTTTCCATTAGGGACTTTGTATAAAAACCAACCACCGTGACATGTGGAGTCCCACAAGGTTCGATCTCAGGACCCTGTTTATTCAAAATCGACATGCTCCCACTAGGGAAAATCATGCAAAATAACAATATTGACCATCATTGCTATGCTAATGACACTCAAATCTATGTAGCGCTGTCACCAAATTACTATCCGCCCATGGATCTGCTGTGCTAGTGCATCGAGCAAATCAAAAACTGGATGTATCAACATTTCCTTCAACTAAATTCGGACAAACTCTGTCCCTGAATACCTCAAAGCCAGAAATCTAGGGGTAACCATGGATTCAGAACTACATTTCAACAGTCACATCGATTCAGTTACAAAATTTGTTACAAAACAAGCTATTTGTTGCTGTGCAATAAATAGCTGGGATAAACTCCCTGAGGATTTAAGACTTGCCCCAACCCTGACCACTTTTAAAACAAGACTGAAGACTTTTGTTTGCTTTAGCTTTCTGCTAAATTGTAAATACATTGCACTTTCTACAATGCATTTTTTTACTTTCCCTTTGTTTGTATTGACTTATCCATTTTATTATTACAGTTTATTAACTTTGTTCGGAGCGATGTACCGGATTGATTTTCTGATTGAGGTCCAGACCATCTTGAACCCTACTTTCTAAAGTTAGCTGCTGATTTTATTGCATCACCTTTGACTTTTAATTTATCCCTGGAGACAAACGAAATTCCCCTTATTTGGAAATCTGCCTTTGTTCTCCCACTGTTAAAAGGGGGGGACCCCACTGTGCTAAACAACTATAGGCCCATTTCCAAACTGTCTGTTTTGAATAAGGTATTGGAGTCCATTGTAAGCCAACAACTGAAGGACTTTTTACCAACAAACAGTATTTTATCTGAATTTCAATCTGGTTTTAGGAAACAACATAGTACGACAACAGCTGCTCTAATAGTGGTAAATGATTTTATTGAATTTTTAGATAACAAGCAACATTGTGCAGCCCTTTTTGTTGACCTATCAAAGGCTTTCGATACGGTGGATCATGCCTTATTATTAGAAAGACTCTGCAGCATCGGTTTGTCTGATCAAGCTGTCGGTTGGTTTAAAAATTATCTATCAGACAGATCTCAGTGTGTGCGAGCAGAAGATATTACTTCTAGCTCTCTTAATGTATCCGAGGGTGTGCCACAGGGATCGGTTTTAGGACCTTTATTATTTACTATTTACATCAATTGTCTGGATTGTAAAGCCCCAAACACAAATTGTCACTTTTATGCAGATGACACTGTGATATATTGCTCTGCGTCTACCCCAAATCAGGCTCTCTGTCCGCTTCAAATTGCTTTCAACACTGTGCAACGTAACCTGTATGATTTAAAACTTGTTTTAAATGCTGAAAAGACAAAGCTCATGCTGTTCACAAAAGCTAAATCAAAGCCCTCTGACCTTCCTCCTATCACCACTTTGCAGGGCTCTGTCATTGAATCTGTGTCTCAATATAAATATCTGGGAATTATAATTGATGATGCTCTCTCTTTTAAACCTCATATCCAGCAGCTTTTGAAAAAACTAAAGATAAAACTAGGTTTTTACTTTAGAAACAAATCTTGTTTTTCTTTTGAAGCCAAAAAAAGACTTGTTGCTGCAACCTTTTTGTCTGTCTTGGATTATGGTGATGTTTTATATATGAATGCATCTTCAAAATGCCTACAGTCTTTGGACACGGTCTATCACGGAGCACTGAGATTTGTTACTAATTTTAAAACCCTCACGCACCACTCCTCTTTGTATGCTCGAGTTGGATGGTTTGCCCTGTCCACCCACAGACTCCATCATTGGCATATCTTAATTTATAAAACTATCCTCGGTGTTCTTCCAACATATCTGCAGAAGTATGTCATTCAGAAAAGCACAGGAAAGTACCAGCTCTGCTCTGAGGACTTGTTTTTACTGACTGTGCCTAGAGTCCGTACTGAACTGGGAAAAAGGGCATTTAGTTATGCTGCTCCTTTTTCATGGAACCAGCTGCAAAATGCGCTGGAACTTAAGGAGCTGGTTTCTATGAACATGTTTAAGGCATTACTTAATGATGTTGAAGCTGGCTCTTCTGTCTGTACATGCTTTGTTTGATGATGTTTTAACTGTGGCTCTATTTATATGTTCTCTGTTGTTTTTAAATGATTGTCTGTTACCAAATCTGTGCTGCTGCCTGTCTTGGCCAGGACTCTTTTGAAAAAGATATTTTTAATCTCAATAAGATGTTTTCCTGGTTAAATAAAGGTTAAAAAAAAAAAAAAAAAAACATTTCAATGTCAAACATGTCAAACACTTGGAGTCTGCCTTGTGCATGTAAAGTGCTATAAATAAAGTTCCGTTGCCTATTAACCCAAACAAAACCGAGGCGATAAGCGTTATTGCCATTTTCAGAGGATGTGAACTGTTGTTGTCCTTACATTTGTTTAAATATTATATATATCGTTAAATAGCAAATAATAGCAAAAAAAGAAAGGCTTTTAAATATGAGCAAAAGCCAAATTATTCAAGGTGTAGTGTGTACAAGTAAGTGGCATCGTGCGGAAAGGTCTTGGCAGAATTGGAGTAAGATACTCCTAAGTATCCATAGTAGTGTGTGGAAATGAAAATAACAATCGTTTTTTCGTTACCTTGGAATGAGCCCTCTATTTGTACAACGGGGGAGGGCCATGTTTCTACAGTAGCCCAGTGGAGAGAACCAGTTTTTAGTCATTCAACACCCAATTTAAGTGTAGCAGAACCATCCGTTTAAGCTCGGATATGAACACTGAAAAATGTAAATGAACAGTTTTGGACTAAACGTTAGGAGGGAGGCCGTTTCAACTCCATGGCTGCGACCCATTCGTGATCTTCCTTTTACAGTCGTTGAGTATGAACGTTATAATCATTGACGTTTTACGTGAAATGCACCTCACTCTGCATTATACTGCAAGGGTCCGAGATGCTTAAACCTGACTCTAGAACTTTTTACGCGGCCAATTTCACAATCTTGCCCGTGTAAAATCTGAGGGGGTAATACTAGGGAGGGGGCGGTATAGCCCAGCTCCGTTCCGAGGTCGCGTTTCCACTGCCGACAGTACCCTTTGTGGCAGGCCGGATGTCGATCGCCGCGGCAGCTACGTAAACATCGTAAACAACGTCTTCCTCCCCAAGAATGCAGACAAACGTCTCCACCTCCTTGTTCGCCCAAGCAAGCGTTTTACGCGACATGTAATTGTAAAGAATAATACCTCGAGGCTACTGTGTTTGTTTTTATCCCCGCGTCACCCGGAAGTGATGATTCTGTCGACCAATCAACGGAGGGGGTGTGTAGCTAGAATTTCCCGGGACCCTATCAGGCGTCTCATCTCGTTTTCAGTACCCCAACGGAGGAGTCCTGAAAACGAGGCCAAAACGGGTACGGCTAAGTCCGGGTCACGCCCACTTTTGGCGGTGGAAACGCGACCCGATCCGCACCTTTGCGATCAGATCCATTCCGCACCCTGCAGTGGAAACGCGCCATTAGGGCCCCAGTTAGGGCCCCGGTCGTTCATCATTCGTTACTCATTCTTTCCACAGTAGCTACCCACGTTTTTTGCGTACCTTATTGTAAAGTGTCACCGATATATAAATATGACATATAACTATGAAGGAAAGTTATTCCTGTTAATGCCATACTGAGCCTAATCTTTCAGGTGAGATAGCTGCAGAGCAATGGCCGAAAATTTAACATTTGGGGAAACACTGGGGAAATTAAACATTTGTAGCCAAGAACACTGACGGAAGAAGAGTTAATTATGAAGGAAAAATGGTTAACGAAGAAGTTCCCCTTAATGCCATACTGAGCCTAATCTTTCAGGTGAGAGAGCTGCAGAGCAATGGCCGAAAATTAAACATTTGGGGAAACACTGGGGAAATTAAACATTTGTAGCCAAGAACACTGACGGAAGAAGGGTTAATAATGAAGGAAAAATGGCTAACGAAGAAGTTCCCCTTAATGCCATACTGAGCCTAATCTTTCAGGTGAGAGAGCTGCAGAGCAATGGCCGAAAATTAAACATTTGGGGAAACACTGGGGAAATTAAACATTTGTAGCCAAGAACACTGACGGAAGAAGAGTTAATTATGAAGGAAAAATGGTTAACGAAGAAGTTCCCCTTAGGCCACGTTTATACGTAGCAGGGTATTTATAGAAACGAATATTTCCCCCCCTCCGTTTTCAAAAATAACATTGTGCACACAACGTCGTTTTCAAAAAAGTTGTCGTTTACATCAAAACTGATAAATACGCCGTTGGGACATTATAACTATGCCAAACCTATGGGCGGCAGTGTAGGGAGAAGGATAAAGCCATGCAAGCCAATCAGAATCCTCAGAATCAACAACAACGAATAACACGAGCGTCTTCCTGTAACAAACAAACTGTAAACATAGGGCGCTCATATGACGTTAAGCATTTCCTGGCGCATAATGTGACGTTTCAGAACCTAAAACCCCGTTTCTACCCGTTGACACGACAACACGTAACCGGCGTTTTCAGAAATCTCCACTTTGGTCGGAGTTTTTAGAAATGATCGTTTTCTGTGTCAAAAACTGCGTTTTCGTGTAAATGAGAGGCCAAACCATGTGAAAATATCTGCGTTTTCCCTTCGTGTAAACGGGGCCTTAATGCCATACTGTGTCTTGGTCAGATTCTTGGAAACTAATGAGCCGGAATGTTGATTGCCTGATGAATTTCAGGTGCTGTTCATGTTCAATGTTTCCTAAATGAGTGGCAATGGCAGAATGCCATGTTCAGCATACTCTATTAGAGAACTCTCATCCTAAGGATCGCCAGTACAAGGTATTGTCCCGTTGAGCCACTGACATTTTCACGATAAGAATGAAGCCTCATTCATATCGTGAAAATGTCTATTGATAAGCACACAACATCAAGAAAACTCCAAGCACACATTTCACAAGAGAATTAAGGGCTTTCTTAAAATTTGCACTGTTAATGGTATCAAGCCAATAGCTGTAATTAGTTACACAATAACAAAATGGTCATATAGGACAAATGGGTTGAGTGTGTGTGTGTGCGTGCGTGTGCGTGTGTGTGTGTAAATAGCCCCAGGTAACGCATACATTTAATTTTTCATTCATTCCTCCTCTTAAGTTACACAGCTACCTGACCAATGAGGCGATCACATTAATGAGCCGTCACCCGGGTTTCTCTGTCGCCGAGCGGGAAATCAGGACACAAAACACCAACACCCCAAACCGCTGTCAAAGATGAACATTTATTAAGGAAAAAGAGAACAATATCATAATATAGAAACACGTCCGAGGTCACAGTAGTCGGCTCCGCGCCCGATCGCGTTCAACATAACTCCTCTGTCCACCCCAAACAGAATAAACCCCAACCCTTATAGCCAACTCCCCTGTGGTGCCCCACACCTGAGACAGGGGACAGAGAAAACCATCAACTAGAATATAAAATACATATAAAGAATGCACCTATGGGACATTACCTCACAAATAAATTGACCATTTAAATTCCCACACATAATATAACATATATAATTACCCAGACATAACAGAATAAATATATATAATAACACACAATAGCATATATAAATAAAATACCAAACTACAGATTATACTTGGCTACAGACTGGTCTAGATATGATAATCGGATAATTTGAAGTTTGTGAAGTACCCTGCAGCATCTGTGTTTGTGATTGTGAAAGGGTTGGAGCTAAACATTACACCATAGATCTAATCATTGGTTGGATTTATTGTCCGATCGATTGTTGCCCTGGGGACTTTTAAAATAGTTTAACTCATTGCCTATTTCAATGTTTCCCCTCTCAGCGTATATTGGCCGAGGGTGGGAGGTGGAACGACTACTGGCCATTCAGGTTCTTTGCCCAGCATGTCCCCACCCTGCACAAGAACACTTTGCACATCCCATCCCTGAGATCTGGGACACCTTAGGAGAAGAAATATCACACATTCACAGCAAAACCTGATAGTCTCGATCAGACGCACTGCCACCAAAAGCCATGGCGGCTGTCTGTACTTTCACAGCGCTGCATCGGGGTCACTTTGAGGATCAGGGTACAGATGTTGCTTGAGGAAGGCCAAGATCTTGTCCCAACTGTCTTCCTCAGCAAATGCATGAGGTTTTGGGTGTCCTCCCCACAGTATAATTTCTGCAACACACACACACACACACACACACACACACACACACACACACACACACACACACACACACACACACACACACACACACACACACACACACACACAACAAACATTTACAAAAAAACTACATTTTTAACCATTCTTAATGAACTTTAAACAATTTTTCACCGTTCTGGTCGAAGAATGAAAAGCGCCAACGGGAGATCCGGATAAGGTTGCTATTGGGCAAATGGAGGACGTGTCCGGCACCTGGATAACTCAGTATGGTCAACAGGTGCTCTTTGCCTGCCGTGTGCATCCTCTTTGCCATCTATGAGGAAAATGTGAGGTTCTGTTCAGTCCTGTGTTCCAATCCGCATCTTTTAGAAACATGTCTGTTTTGTTCCAGCCCAAAAAACAAAACAGTTTAAGACCATTTATATCACAGTGTGTGGTCTGTCAGCAAGCTGCCCTTACCAGCTACAATGTAAGTACAATACACAGAGTCAGATATGATGGTTAGATTTGAATCAATTATCAATAAATTATGTGTAGGTAGAAGGATTTTATAGGTTTAAAATCTCGATGTACCACTTATAAAAACGGAGCTGGGCAAATCAGGTTTTAAGTAGTATGCAGCATACGAGAACCATTAGAAACCCTGACTTAGTTCCTCTCACCAAATCATTTACTTAAAGTCAGCTACTCTGTACGATGTTTGTAACTTTCTGCTCATCCGTTTCTAATGAACTTTGGATACACGGTTTGTATATACAGTTGTGCTCGTCTTGTCAAACTTGTGTATATTTGTTTATTTGTATACAGGTCTCTCTTGAACCAGATCTTGATCTCGATTAGACTTCCTGTTTAATAAATGAAGACTCTAGTTTGTCCACTTACCAACTCAGCACATTCTGTAGATGGGAAATTAAGATCGTCTTCCCCAACAACCAGCAACAATGGACAATTTATATTTTCCATCTAGCAAAGATATGACAAACAATATTATTGAATGCATTTTGTGTGCGTGCGTGCATCTGCATGTGCTTGCATGTACTTACATTTATAGTTGGTTCATTTGGGATAGGTAGTGGCAAACCGCGCATTATTACATGATTTTGCTCATTTCGCCGAATGGTGTGTTCCTTCCTGATGGAAAAAGTTATTTAATCATGTGATTCCAATGAAGCATTATTCATATTTGTATTAGGGATGTAAATGGGTATTAGTCGACTATTGAAGCAATACAGAAAAGCATACTTTTATCCTGTTTTGCCGTTGGAATTTCTATGGCATTTGATAGCAATCAATTTCGACAACAATCAATTCATTTAAATCGAGACTTACAGTTTAAAGAAATTATTGAACATTTCATCGACCGACTCTTCCATCAATAAGTGGCTGCCATTGATAGAGACACAGCAGCGAGGCTGGAACACAAAATGGTTAAGACACATCGTACAGTTGAAAGAAGACACTGCATATCCGCCTTGTTCGTGGAAATACTTACACTGATAGCTTCGGTACGACATGCCATATTGAGAACCACGATTGCACCCAGAGACACGCCAATGAGTCCAACTCTGTTGCTGATCACCAGCGGATGCTCCTGGAGGAACTCAAATGCCCTCTGTACGGACAAAGATGACCCAGAACACTCCCATTAGATCACCTAACAAATCCATTGATCAACAGCTGCACAAGACCGAGAAAAAGAACAGCCATCGACAGAAACAAGTTGGGGACGGACGAAAACATCACAGACCAGAAAATAGTCTGTCGTGAATTCACTTCCAGGAAGGCTGTAGTTGACCCCAAAGGCTACAAAACCTTGAGCCGCGAGCATTGCGGGACGGCAAGCCGTCACATCACCTCTAAAGCCCGATACATCAAGCACTCCCGGAAAGGGTCCAGGACCTGAGGAGTACAGCATTTTAGATCCAGAGAACGTTTGGCTTAAAAAATCACCTCAGGATTGCACAGAACCAGGGGGGGGAGAGGCTATTGAAACATACCCGGAGGGATGTAGAGGATGCCCTCAATCTCCTTCTCTCGCACTCTGACAATCTTCAGCCCCGGTGCCATGGACCACCTCTCGGTCACCACTGAGGCCAGGGGAGGCTTCTGCCTGAAGCCTTCAGAGAGGTGGCCCTGAAACACCGAGATGAGCACCTCCTGTGGTGTCTCCACGTCAACCTTGAACAAACTGAGGAACAGAAGGACAATCGTGTGTTCAAACGAATCCTGCCTTACTCGCAATGTATTTCAACATATTTTAAATGTATGAAGAAAAACCACCCTGTCCCCATTATCACGAGAGAAGGTCAATGAACGTAAGTGTCAAGGAGTACCATCGCAGAGTTAAGCTTTGACCCTCATCAGGCCTGAGGAGGTAGAACCTTACACTGCATGCTCTTTAGATCCTGGCACAGGGATCATACTCCACAGTAAACCCATCGGCTCCTTTCCTGTGTAGGTTCCCCCCAGACTAGCCTCTTGTGAAACTGTGGAGTCAATCCAGATACCAGTTGGAATGGCAAACATGTCATCAATCGTTGTTCATTAGTTGAGGGAACATGAATGAACCGTCGTTGATTATTTTAACATCAGGCAGTAAGCCCTGCATTTGAATTGAAGTAATGCTTAAGGTCAAATAGCCATCAGAACAATATCTACCATCGACAGTCCCTTTATTGTCAGCGACATAGTGTCCGTATGCCTCCCAATAATCCTTCACCTCAGAGCAGTGAAGAGAGTGCAAAGTGACTGAGAGACCAGGAGGCAGATTCTCCACCAGCACCCGGAACTTCTCGGTAAAGAGTGCCCGTGAGGGACAAACTGAGAGAATTGGGTGGACAGCCCCAGCCATCATTCATAATCTGTGAAGCAGAAAAGAAAAGTCAAAATTATCAGTCCAAATACATTATTGCATCAACATTTAGAATACAAATGGAACACTAATTAGTTCTTTTTAGGTTCTACAATAACACAAGCCGTTTCATAGATGATGTTCTTCATTTGCATTTAGCAGATGCTTTTATCCAAAGCGACTTACGATGAGTTCATTTGTCAAGAGAAAGATAAACAATATATCTCCGTCTGTACAGTAAAGATGTTCATAGAACCAAGTGCCAAGCACCAACAATTGTTCCCCGTATTCAACAAAGCTATCTGGGATAAGATGCTGCACAATGCTAAGTACTATTGTTAAACGCACTATACCTGGTATGCACGAATCCTTCAAAGTATCTATTCCACAAAGATGAAATCCACTATGTGCGAAGAGTCTAAACTGTGACTGGTCAGTGATCATCTGAGGACACATTTATAGCCTACGCCTTCATGAGCCCACTTAACAGTTCCAGGACAGGCCTCCATGTCCTGAGGGTGAGCTTAGGGACGGTTACCAGTGTGCACACAAGACCTATTGCAGTGTTTGTCTTTAATGATGTTTCAATATCTTTTGTGTGTTTAATTCTTTGTTTGTATTGATCCAATACCTCAACGGTGTGTAAACACAGGACTCAAATAAACACGAAAGAAACACAAATAAGAGTTATGCATTGTTTGATGTTCAGACAGATAGAACAGAACGTTCAATGGTTGGATTGAGATCGGAAAATGTCTGACCTCTGTTCCCCCTTTCATTGGCCTAGACTGAAGATGATATGATTTTACTTTACAGAATAGCATGGTTTTATTGCTGAATAAGCTATCATGGTTCAGAAAATATCACCGTCCAAAGTTACCATGTGCCTTTAACTACACCAAGTTTGATGATTGGCAGAAGTTAATCCCACCTTTTTGCCCCTTCAAATTTGTTTGGACCATTTCGGAACTCTGGCAGCCATGTTGTTTGGTCTATTGACTTCCTCTTACTTGAGCAGTTAGAACATTCAACAGTTCCAAAGTTGGTCCCGCTCAAGTCAAACATTGCGCCAAGGAACTTGAGTCACAGTCCACACACATGTTGATGCCTCGCCTTAATATAAAATGTGTGGATTTCATTTTTTCAGAGACATTACATATCTTTATTTGTTGCTTTGATAATTTACCTACCAATCTCTTTAAGAATGTTTTTGACTGCCTAGCAATAGACATATTGCAAATAGTTAACAGCTCTCCAATCAGGGAATTTCCTAAAAGCCTTGAAAACACCAGTTAATAAACCCCTTTTAAAAAAGCGGATCCTAGATGACTCTATTATTAACAACTACAGAGCATTATCAAATCTATCTTTCATAAAATTTAGTAAAATTGAGAAAGTTTTCCTCCTACAACTTAATCACTTCCTGGCATCAACTGATTGCTATGACACCTTCCAATCAGGATTCCGACCTTTTCACAGCACAGAGACCACCCTTATTAAAGTTATAAACTATTTATTAACATAGACTCAATACTCATGCTACTAGAAATCAGTGCTCCATTCAACATTGTACAACATAAAATACTTATGATTAGAAAACTGGGTTGGGCTTTCAGGCACAGTCTTAGATTGGTCTAGGTCCTACCTAAAAGATAGGAACTGCTTTGTTTCCATTGGGGACTTTGTATCAAAACCAACCACCGTGACATGTGGAGTCCCACAAGGTTCGATCTCAGGACCCTCTTTATTCAAAATCGACATGCTCCCACTAGGGAAAATCATGCAAAATAACAATATTGACCATCATTGCTATGCTAATGACACTCAAATCTATGTAGCGCTGTCACCAAATTACTATCCGCCCATGGATCTGCTGTGCTAGTGCATCGAGCAAATCAAAAACTGGATGTATCAACATTTCCTTCAACTAAATTCGGACAAACTCTGTCCCTGAATACCTCAAAGCCAGAAATCTAGGGGTAACCATGGATTCAGAACTACATTTCAACAGTCACATCGATTCAGTTACAAAATTTGTTACAAAACAAGCTATTTGTTGCTGTGCAATAAATAGCTGGGATAAACTCCCTGAGGATTTAAGACTTGCTCCAACTCTGACCACTTTTAAAACAAGACTGAAGACTTTTGTTTGCTTTAGCTTTCTGCTAAATCTTAAATACATTGCACTTTCTACAATGCATTTTTTTACTTTCCCTTTGTTTGTATTGACTTATCCATTTTATTATTACAGTTTATTAACTTTGTTTGGAGCGATGTACCGGATTGATTTCCTGATTGAGGTCCAGACCATCTTGAACCCTACTTTCTAAAGTTAGCTGCTGATTTTATTGCATCACCTTTGACTTATCTTTTTAATTTATCCCTGGAGACAAACGAAATTCCCCTTATTTGGAAATCTGCCTTTGTTCTCCCACTGTTAAAAGGGGGGGACCCCACTGTGCTAAACAACTATAGGCCCATTTCCAAACTGTCTGTTTTGAATAAGGTATTGGAGTCCATTGTAAGCCAACAACTGAAGGACTTTTTACCAACAAACAGTATTTTATCTGAATTTCAATCTGGTTTTAGGAAACAACATAGTACGACAACAGCTGCTCTAAAAGTGGTAAATGATTTTATTGAATTTTTAGATAACAAGCAACATTGTGCAGCCCTTTTTGTTGACCTATCAAAGGCTTTCGATACGGTGGATCATGCCTTATTATTAGAAAGATTCTGCAGCATCGGTTTGTCTGATCAAGCTGTCGGTTGGTTTAAAAACTATCTATCAGACAGATCTCAGTGTGTGCGAGCAGAAGATATTACTTCTAGCTCTCTTAATGTATCCAAGGGGTGTGCCACAGGGATCGGTTTTAGGACCTTTATTATTTACTATTTACATCAATTGTCTGGATTGTAAAGCCCCAAACACAAATTGTCACTTTTATGCAGATGACACTGTGATATATTGCTCTGCGTCTACCCCAAATCAGGCTCTCTGTCAGCTTCAAATTGCTTTCAACACTGTGCAACGTAACCTGTATGATTTAAAACTTGTTTTAAATGCTGAAAAGACAAAGCTCATGCTGTTCACAAAAGCTAAATCAAAGCCCTCTGACCTTCCTCCTATCACCACTTTGCAGGGCTCTGTCATTGAATCTGTGTCTCAATATAAATATCTGGGAATTATAATTGATGATGCTCTCTCTTTTAAACCTCATATCTAGCAGCTTTTGAAAAAACTAAAGATAAAACTAGGTTTTTACTTTAGAAACAAATCTTGTTTTTCTTTTGAAGCCAAAAAAAGACTTGTTGCTGCAACCATTTTGTCTGTCTTGGATTATGGTGATGTTTTATATATGAATGCATCTTCAAAATGCCTACAGTCTTTGGACACGGTCTATCACGGAGCACTGAGATTTGTTACTAATTTTAAAACCCTCACGCACCACTCCTCTTTGTATGCTCGAGTTGGATGGTTTGCCCTGTCCACCCACAGACTCCATCATTGGCATATCTTAATTTATAAAACTATCCTCGGTGTTCTTCCAACATATCTGCAGAAGTATGTCATTCAGAAAAGCACAGGAAAGTACCAGCTCTGCTCTGAGGACTTGTTTTTACTGACTGTGCCTAGAGTCCGTACTGAACTGGGAAAAAGGGCATTTAGTTATGCTGCTCCTTTTTCATGGAACCAGCTGCAAAATGCGCTGGAACTTAAGGAGCTGGTTTCTATGAACATGTTTAAGGCATTACTTAATGATGTTGAAGCTGGCTCTTCTGTCTGTACATGCTTTGTTTGATGATGTTTTAACTGTGGCTCTATTTGTATGTTCTCTGTTGTTTTTAAATGATTGTCTGTTACCAAATCTGTGCTGCTGCCTGTCTTGGCCAGGACTCTTTTGAAAAAGATATTTTTAATCTCAATAAGATGTTTTCCTGGTTAAATAAAGGTTAAAAAAAAAAAAAAAAAACATTTCAATGTCAAACATGTCAAACACTTGGAGTCTGCCTTGTGCATGTAAAGTGCTATAAATAAAGTTCCCTTGCCTATTAACCCAAACAAAACCGAGGCGATAAGCGTTATTTCCATTTTCAGAGGATGTGAACTGTTGTTGTCCTTACATTTGTTTAAATATTATATATATCGTTAAATAGCAAATAATAGCAAAAAAAGAAAGGCTTTTAAATATGAGCAAAAGCCAAATTATTCAAGGTGTAGTGTGTACAAGTAAGTGGCATCGTGCGGAAGGGTCTTGGCAGAATTGGAGTAAGATACTCCTAAGTATCCATAGTAGTGTGTGGAAATGAAAATAACAATCGTTTTTTCGTTACCTTGGAATGAGCCCTCTATTTGTACAACGGGGGAGGGCCATGTTTCTACAGTAGCCCAGTGGAGAGAACCAGTTTTTAGTCATTCAACACCCAATTTAAGTGTAGCAGAACCATCCGTTTAAGCTCGGATATGAACACTGAAAAATGTAAATGAACAGTTTTGGACTAAACGTTAGGAGGGAGGCCGTTTCAACTCCATGGCTGCGACCCATTCGTGATCTTCCTTTTACAGTCGTTGAGTATGAACGTTATAATCATTGACGTTTTACGTGAAATGCACCTCACTCTGCATTATACTGCAAGGGTCCGAGATGCTTAAACCTGACTCTAGAACTTTTTACGCGGCCAATTTCACAATCTTGCCCGTGTAAAATCTGAGGGGGTAATACTAGGGAGGGGGCGGTATAGCCCAGCTCCGTTCCGAGGTCGCGTTTCCACTGCCGACAGTACCCTTTGTGGCAGGCCGGATGTCGATCGCCGCGGCAGCTACGTAAACATCGTAAACAACGTCTTCCTCCCCAAGAATGCAGACGAACGTCTCCACCTCCTTGTTCGCCCAAGCAAGCGTTTTACGCGACATGTAATTGTAAAGAATAATACCTCGAGGCTATTGTGTTTGTTTTTATCCCCGCGTCACCCGGAAGTGATGATTCTGTCGACCAATCAACGGAGGGGGTGTGTAGCTAGAATTTCCCGGGACCCTATCAGGCGTCTCGTCTCGTTTTCAGTACCCCAACGGAGGAGTCCTGAAAACGAGGCCAAAACGGGTACGGCTAAGTCCGGGTCACGCCCACTTTTGGCGGTGGAAACGCGACCCGATCCGCACCTTTGCGATCAGATCCATTCCGCACCCTGCAGTGGAAACGCGCCATTAGGGCCCCAGTTAGGGCCCCGGTCGTTCATCATTCGTTACTCATTCTTTCCACAGTAGCTACCCACGTTTTTTGCGTACCTTATTGTAAAGTGTCACCGATATATAAATATGACATATAACTATGAAGGAAAGTTATTCCTGTTAATGCCATACTGAGCCTAATCTTTCAGGTGAGATAGCTGCAGAGCAATGGCCGAAAATTTAACATTTGGGGAAATACTGGGGAAATTAAACATTTGTAGCCAAGAACACTGACGGAAGAAGAGTTAATTATGAAGGAAAAATTGTTAACGAAGAAGTTCCCCTTAATGCCATACTGAGCCTAATCTTTCAGGTGAGAGAGCTGCAGAGCAATGGCCGAAAATTAAACATTTGGGGAAACACTGGGGAAATTAAACATTTGTAGCCAAGAACACTGACGGAAGAAGAGTTAATTATGAAGGAAAAATGGCTAACGAAGAAGTTCCCCTTAATGCCATACTGAGCCTAATCTTTCAGGTGAGAGAGCTGCAGAGCAATGGCCGAAAATTAAACATTTGGGGAAACACTGGGGAAATTAAACATTTGTAGCCAAGAACACTGACGGAAGAAGAGTTAATTATGAAGGAAAAATGGTTAACGAAGAAGTTCCCCTTAATGCCATACTGAGCCTAATCTTTCAGGTGAGAGAGCTGCAGAGCAATGGCCGAAAATTAAACATTTGGGGAAACACTGGGGAAATTAAACATTTGTAGCCAAGAACACTGACGGAAGAAGAGTTAATTATGAAGGAAAAATGGTTAACGAAGAAGTTCCCCTTAATGCCATACTGTGTCTTGGTCAGATTCTTGGAAACTAATGAGCCGGAATGTTGATTGCCTGATGAATTTCAGGTGCTGTTCATGTTCAATGTTTCCTAAATGAGTGGCAATGGCAGAATGCCATGTTCAGCATACTCTATTAGAGAACTCTCATCCTAAGGATCGCCAGTACAAGGTATTGTCCCGTTGAGCCACTGACATTTTCACGATAAGAATGAAGCCTCATTCATATCGTGAAAATGTCTATTGATAAGCACACAACATCAAGAAAACTCCAAGCACACATTTCACAAGAGAATTAAGGGCTTTCTTAAAATTTGCACTGTTAACGGTATCAAGCCAATAGCTGTAATTAGTTACACAATAACAAAATGGTCATATAGGACAAATGGGTTGAGTGTGTGTGTGTGCGTGCGTGTGCGTGTGTGTGTGTAAATAGCCCCAGGTAACGCATAAATTTAATTTTTCATTCATTCCTCCACTTAAGTTACACAGCTACCTGACCAATGAGGCGATCACATTAATGAGCCGTCACCCGGGTTTCTCTGTCGCCGAGCGGGAAATCAGGACACAAAACACCAACACCCCAAACCGCTGTCAAAGATGAACATTTATTAAGGAAAAAGAGAACAATATCATAATACAGAAACACGTCCGAGGTCACAGTAGTCGGCTCCGCGCCCGATCGCGTTCAACATAACTCCTCTGTCCACCCCAAACAGAATAAACCCCAACCCTTATAGACAACTCCCCTGTGGTGCCCCACACCTGAGACAGGGGACAGAGAAAACCATCAACTAGAATATAAAATACATATAAAGAATGCACCTATGGGACATCACCTCACAAATAAATTGACCATTTAAATTCCCACACATAATATAACATATATAATTACCCAGACATAACAGAATAAATATATATAATAACACACTATAGCATATATAAAAAAAATGCCAAACTACAGATTATACTTGGCTACAGACTGGTCTAGATATGATAATCGGATAATTTGAAGTTTGTGAAGTACCCTGCAGCATCTGTGTTTGTGATTGTGAAAGGGTTGGAGCTAAATATTACACCATAGATCTAATCATTGGTTGGATTTATTGTCCGATCGATTGTCGCCCTGGGGACTTTTAAAATAGTTTAACTCATTGCCTATTTCAATGTTTCCCCTCTCAGCGTATATTGGCCGAGGGTGGGAGGTGGAACGACTACTGGCCATTCAGGTTCTTTGCCCAGCATGTCCCCACCCTGCACAAGAACACTTTGTACATCCCATCCCTGAGATATGGGACACTTTAGGAGAAGAAATATCACACATTCACAGCAAAACCTGATAGTCTCGATCAGACGCACTGCCACCAAAAGCCATGGCGGCTGTCTGTACTTTCACAGCGCTGCATCGGGGTCACTTTGAGGATCAGGGTACAGATGTTGCTTGAGGAAGGCCAAGATCTTGTCCCAACTGTCTTCCTCAGCAAATGCATGAGGTTTTGGGTGTCCTCCCCACAGTATAATTTCTGCAACACACACACACACACACACACACACACACACACACACACACACACACACACACACACACACACACACACACACACACACACACACACACACACACACACACACACACACACATTACCAATAATCCCTAATTAAGAACTACATTTTTTTACCATTCTAAATGAACTATAAACTATTTCTCACCGCGCTGGTCGAAGCATGGAAAGCGGTAACGGGAGATCCGGACAAGGTTGCTATTGGGCAAATGGAGGATGTGTCCGGCATTTGGATAACTCAGTATGGTCAACAGGTGCTCTTTGCCCGCTGTGTGCATCCTCTTTGCCATCTATGAGGAAAATGTGAGGTTCTGTTCAGTCCTGTGTTCCAATCCGCATCTTTTACAAACATGTCTGTTTTGTTCCAGCCCGAAAAACCAAACAGTTTAAGACTATTTATATCACAGTGTGTGGTCTGTCAGCAAGCCTCCCTGACCTAGCTACAATGTATGTACAATACACAGAGTTGGATGTGAATCAATTATCAATAAATGTAGGTAGAAGGATTTTATAGGTTTAAAATCTCGATGGACCACTTGTAAAAACGGAGCTGGGCAAATCAGGTTTTAAGTAGTATGCAGCATACAAGAACCATTAGAAACCCTGATTTAGTCCCTCTCATCAAATCATTTACTTATAGTCAGCTACTCTGTACGATGTTTGTAACTTTCTGCTCATCCGTTTCTGCTTAACTTTGGATACACGGTTTGTATACAGTTGTGCTCGTCTTGTCAAACTTGTGTGTATGTGTTTATTTGTATACAGGTCTCTCTTGAACCAGATCTTGATCTCGATTAGACTTCCTGTTTAATAAATGAAGACTCTAGTTTGTCCACTTACCAACTCAGCACATTCTGCAGATGGGAAATTAAGATCGCCTTCCCCAACAACCAGCAACAATGGACAATTTATATTTTCCATCTAGCAAAGATATGACAAACCATATTATTGAATGCATTTTGTGTGAGTGCGTGCATGTGCATGCATGTACCTACATTTATAGTTGCTTCATTTGGGAGAGGTAGTGTCAAACCGCGCATTGTTACATGGTTCTGCTCATTTCGCAGAATGGTGTGTTCCTTCCTGATGGAAAAGTTATTTAATCATGGGATTCCAATAAAGCAATATCCATATATCTATTAGGGATGTAAATGGGCATTAGTCTACTATTATAGCAATCCAGAAAAGCATACTTTTATTATTTTTTGCCGTTGGAATTTCTAGGCATTTGATAGCAATCAATTTCGACCACAATCAACATCTAAAACGAGACTTACATTTTAAAGTGTTTCTTCCAAAATGTAACAACCGACTCTTCCATCAATAAGTGGCTGCCATTGATAGAGACACAGCAGCGAGGCTGGAACACAAAATGGTTAGGACACATTGTATAGTTGAAAGAAGACACCGTATATCCGCCTTGTTCGTGGAAATACTTACACTGATAGCTTCGGTGCGGCATGCCATATTGAGAACCACGATTGCACCCTGAGATAGGCCAATGAGTCCAACTCTGTTGCTGATCACCAGCGGATGCTCCTGAAGAAACTCAAACGCCCTCTGTACGGACAAAGATGACCAACAACACTCCCATTAGATCACCTAACAAATCCACTGATCAACAGATGCACAAGACCGAGAAAAAGTACAGCCATCGACAGAAACAAGTTGGGGACGGACGAAAACATCACAGACCAGAAAATAGTCGATCTTCAATTCTCTTCCAGGAATGACGTATTTGGCCACAAAGGCTACAAAACCTTGAGACGCAAGCATTGCGGGACGGCACTCCGTCAGCTCCACTTCATAGCCCCATAAATCAAGCACTCCCGGAAAGGGTCCAGGACCTGAGGAGTACAGCAGTTTAGATCCAGAGAACGCTTGGCTAACGAATCACCTCAGGATTGCACAGAACCAGGGGGGGGAGAGGCTATTGGAACATACCCGGAGGGATGAAGAGGATGCCCTCAATCTCCTTCTCTTGCACTCTGATCCTCTTCAGCCCCGGTGCCATGGACCACCTCTCGGCCACCACTGAGGCCAGGGGAGGCTTCTGCCTGAAGCCTTCAGAGAGGTGGCCCTGAAACACCGAGATGAGCACCTCCTGTGGTGCCTCCACGTCAACCTTGAACAAACTGAGGAACAGAAGGACAATCGTGTGTTCAAACTAATCCTGCCTTACTCGCAATGTATTTCAACATGTTTTAAATGTATGAAGAAAAACCACCCTGTCCCCATTATCACGAGAGAAGGTCAAAGAACGTAAGTGTCAAGGAGTACCATCACAGAGTTAAGCTTTGACCCTCATCAGGCCTGAGGAGGTAGAACCTTACACTGCATGCTCTTTAGATCCTGGCACAGGGATCATACTCCACAGTAAACCCATCGGCTCCTTTCCTGCGTAGGTTCCCCCCAGACTAGCCTCTTGTGAAACTGTGGAGTCAATCCAGATACCAGTTGGAATGGCAAACATGTCATCAATCGTTGTGCATTAGTTGAGGGAACATGAATGAACCGTCATTGATTATTTTAACATCAGGCAGTAGGCCCTGCATTTGAATTGAAGTAATGCTTGAGGTCAAATAGCCATCAGAACAATATCTACCATCGACAGTCCCTTTATTGTCAGCGACATAGTGTCCGTATGCCTCCCAATAATCCTTCACCTCAGAGCAGTGAAGAGAGTGCAAAGTGACTGAGAGACCAGGAGGCAGATTCTCCACCAGCACCCGGAACTTCTCGGTAAAGAGTGCCCGTGAGGGACAAACTGAGAGAATTGGGTGGACAGCCCCAGCCATCATTCATAATCTGTGAAGCAGAAAAGAAAAGTCAAAATTATCAGTCCAAATACATTATTGCATCAACATTTAGAATACAAATGGAACACTAATTAGTTCTTTTTAGGTTCTACAATAACACAAGCCGTTTCATAGATGATGTTCTTCATTTGCATTTAGCAGATGCTTTTATCCAAAGCGACTTACGATGAGTACATTTGTCAAGAGAAAGATAAACAATATATCTCCGTCTGTACAGTAAAGATGTTCATAGAACCAAGTGCCAAGCACCAACAATTGTTCCCCGTATTCAACAAAGCTATCTGGGATAAGATGCTGCACAATGCTAAGTACTATTGTTAAACGCACTATACCTGGTATGCACGAATCCTTCAAAGTATCTATTCCACAAAGATGAAATCCACTATGTGCGAAGAGTCTAAACTGTGACTGGTCAGTGATCATCTGAGGACACATTTATAGCCTACGCCTTCATGAGCCCACTTAACAGTTCCAGGACAGGCCTCCATGTCCTGAGGGTGAGCTTAGGGACGGTTACCAGTGTGCACACAAGACCTATTGCAGTGTTTGTCTTTAATGATGTTTCAATATCTTTTGTGTGTTTAATTCTTTGTTTGTATTGATCCAATACCTCAACGGTGTGTAAACACAGGACTCAAATAAACACGAAAGAAACACAAATAAGAGTTATGCATTGTTTGATGTTCAGACAGATAGAACAGAACGTTCAATGGTTGGATTGAGATCGGAAAATGTCTGACCTCTGTTCCCCCTTTCATTGGCCTAGACTGAAGATGATATGATTTTACTTTACAGAATAGCATGGTTTTATTGATGAATTAGCTATCATGGTTCAGAAAATATCACTGTCCAAAGTTACCATGTGCCTTTAACTACACCAAGTTTGATGATTGGCAGAAGTTAATCCCACCTTTTTGCCCCTTCAAATTTGTTTGGACCATTTCGGAACTCTGGCAGCCATGTTGTTTGGTCTATTGACTTCCTCTTACTTGAGCAGTTAGAACATTCAACAGTTCCAAAGTTGGTCCCGCTCAAGTCAAACATTGCGCCAAGGAACTTGAGTCACAGTCCACACACATGTTGATGCCTCGCCTTAATATAAAATGTGTGGATTTCATTTTTTCAGAGACATTACATATCTTTATCTGTTGCTTTGATAATTTACCTACCAATCTCTTTAAGAATGTTTTTGACTGCCTAGCAATAGACATATTGCAAATAGTTAACAGCTCTCCAATCAGGGAATTTCCTAAAAGCCTTGAAAACACCAGTTAATAAACCCCTTTTAAAAAAGCGGAGCCTAGATGACTCTATTATTAACAACTACAGAGCATTATCAAATCTATCTTTCATAAAATTTAGTAAAATTGAGAAAGTTTTCCTCCTACAACTTAATCACTTCCTGGCATCAACTGATTGCTATGACACCTTCCAATCAGGATTCCGACCTTTTCACAGCACAGAGACCACCCTTATTAAAGTTATAAACTATTTATTAACATAGACTCAATACTCATGCTACTAGAAATCAGTGCTCCATTCAACATTGTACAACATAAAATACTTATGATTAGAAAACTGGGTTGGGCTTTCAGGCACAGTCTTAGATTGGTCTAGGTCCTACCTAAAAGATAGGAACTGCTTTGTTTCCATTGGGGACTTTGTATCAAAACCAACCACCGTGACATGTGGAGTCCCACAAGGTTCGATCTCAGGACCCTGTTTATTCAAAATCGACATGCTCCCACTAGGGAAAATCATGCAAAATAACAATATTGACCATCATTGCTATGCTAATGACACTCAAATCTATGTAGCGCTGTCACCAAATTACTATCCGCCCATGGATCTGCTGTGCTAGTGCATCGAGCAAATCAAAAACTGGATGTATCAACATTTCCTTAAACTAAATTCGGACAAACTCTGTCCCTGAATACCTCAAAGCCAGAAATCTAGGGGTAACCATGGATTCAGAACTACATTTCAACAGTCACATCGATTCAGTTACAAAATTTGTTACAAAACAAGCTATTTGTTGCTGTGCAATAAATAGCTGGGATAAACTCCCTGAGGATTTAAGACTTGCTCCAACTCTGACCACTTTTAAAACAAGACTGAAGACTTTTGTTTGCTTTAGCTTTCTGCTAAATCTTAAATACATTGCACTTTCTACAATGCATTTTTTTACTTTCCCTTTGTTTGTATTGACTTATCCATTTTATTATTACAGTTTATTAACTTTGTTTGGAGCGATGTACCGGATTGATTTCCTGATTGAGGTCCAGACCATCTTGAACCCTACTTTCTAAAGTTAGCTGCTGATTTTATTGCATCACCTTTGACTTATCTTTTTAATTTATCCCTGGAGACAAACGAAATTCCCCTTATTTGGAAATCTGCCTTTGTTCTCCCACTGTTAAAAGGGGGGGACCCCACTGTGCTAAACAACTATAGGCCCATTTCCAAACTGTCTGTTTTGAATAAGGTATTGGAGTCCATTGTAAGCCAACAACTGAAGGACTTTTTACCAACAAACAGTATTTTATCTGAATTTCAACTGGTTTTAGGAAACAACATAGTACGACAACAGCTGCTCTAAAAGTGGTAAATGATTTTATTGAATTTTTAGATAACAAGCAACATTGTGCAGCCCTTTTTGTTGACCTATCAAAGGCTTTCGATACGGTGGATCATGCCTTATTATTAGAAAGATTCTGCAGCATCGGTTTGTCTGATCAAGCTGTCGGTTGGTTTAAAAACTATCTATCAGACAGATCTCAGTGTGTGCGAGCAGAAGATATTACTTCTAGCTCTCTTAATGTATCCAAGGGGTGTGCCACAGGGATCGGTTTTAGGACCTTTATTATTTACTATTTACATCAATTGTCTGGATTGTAAAGCCCCAAACACAAATTGACAAATTGTTTTATGCAGATGACACTGTGATATATTGCTCTGCGTCTACCCCAAATCAGGCTCTCTGTCAGCTTCAAATTGCTTTCAACACTGTGCAACGTAACCTGTATGATTTAAAACTTGTTTTAAATGCTGAAAAGACAAAGCTCATGCTGTTCACAAAAGCTAAATCAAAGCCCTCTGACCTTCCTCCTATCACCACTTTGCAGGGCTCTGTCATTGAATCTGTGTCTCAATATAAATATCTGGGAATTATAATTGATGATGCTCTCTCTTTTAAACCTCATATCCAGCAGCTTTTGAAAAAACTAAAGATAAAACTAGGTTTTTACTTTAGAAACAAATCTTGTTTTTCTTTTGAAGCCAAAAAAAGACTTGTTGCTGCAACCTTTTTGTCTGTCTTGGATTATGGTGATGTTTTATATATGAATGCATCTTCAAAATGCCTACAGTCTTTGGACACGGTCTATCACGGAGCACTGAGATTTGTTACTAATTTTAAAACCCTCACGCACCACTCCTCTTTGTATGCTCGAGTTGGATGGTTTGCCCTGTCCACCCACAGACTCCATCATTGGCATATCTTAATTTATAAAACTATCCTCGGTGTTCTTCCAACATATCTGCAGAAGTATGTCATTCAGAAAAGCACAGGAAAGTACCAGCTCTGCTCTGAGGACTTGTTTTTACTGACTGTGCCTAGAGTCCGTACTGAACTGGGAAAAAGGGCATTTAGTTATGCTGCTCCTTTTTCATGGAACCAGCTGCAAAATGCGCTGGAACTTAAGGAGCTGGTTTCTATGAACATGTTTAAGGCATTACTTAATGATGTTGAAGCTGGCTCTTCTGTCTGTACATGCTTTGTTTGATGATGTTTTAACTGTGGCTCTATTTGTATGTTCTCTGTTGTTTTTAAATGATTGTCTGTTACCAAATCTGTGCTGCTGCCTGTCTTGGCCAGGACTCTTTTGAAAAAGATATTTTTAATCTCAATAAGATGTTTTCCTGGTTAAATAAAGGTTAAAAAAAATAAATAAAAACATTTCAATGTCAAACATGTCAAACACTTGGAGTCTGCCTTGTGCATGTAAAGTGCTATAAATAAAGTTCCCTTGCCTATTAACCCAAACAAAACCGAGGCGATAAGCGTTATTGCCATTTTCAGAGGATGTGAACTGTTGTTGTCCTTACATTTGTTTAAATATTATATATATCGTTAAATAGCAAATAATAGCAAAAAAAGAAAGGCTTTTAAATATGAGCAAAAGCCAAATTATTCAAGGTGTAGTGTGTACAAGTAAGTGGCATCGTGCGGAAGGGTCTTGGCAGAATTGGAGTAAGATACTCCTAAGTATCCATAGTAGTGTGTGGAAATGAAAATAACAATCGTTTTTTCGTTACCTTGGAATGAGCCCTCTATTTGTACAACGGGGGAGGGCCATGTTTCTACAGTAGCCCAGTGGAGAGAACCAGTTTTTAGTCATTCAACACCCAATTTAAGTGTAGCAGAACCATCCGTTTAAGCTCGGATATGAACACTGAAAAATGTAAATGAACAGTTTTGGACTAAACGTTAGGAGGGAGGCCGTTTCAACTCCATGGCTGCGACCCATTCGTGATCTTCCTTTTACAGTCGTTGAGTATGAACGTTATAATCATTGACGTTTTACGTGAAATGCACCTCACTCTGCATTATACTGCAAGGGTCCGAGATGCTTAAACCTGACTCTAGAACTTTTTACGCGGCCAATTTCACAATCTTGCCCGTGTAAAATCTGAGGGGGTAATACTAGGGAGGGGGCGGTATAGCCCAGCTCCGTTCCGAGGTCGCGTTTCCACTGCCGACAGTACCCTTTGTGGCAGGCCGGATGTCGATCGCCGCGGCAGCTACGTAAACATCGTAAACAACGTCTTCCTCCCCAAGAATGCAGACGAACGTCTCCACCTCCTTGTTCGCCCAAGCAAGCGTTTTACGCGACATGTAATTGTAAAGAATAATACCTCGAGGCTATTGTGTTTGTTTTTATCCCCGCGTCACCCGGAAGTGATGATTCTGTCGACCAATCAACGGAGGGGGTGTGTAGCTAGAATTTCCCGGGACCCTATCAGGCGTCTCGTCTCGTTTTCAGTACCCCAACGGAGGAGTCCTGAAAACGAGGCCAAAACGGGTACGGCTAAGTCCGGGTCACGCCCACTTTTGGCGGTGGAAACGCGACCCGATCCGCACCTTTGCGATCAGATCCATTCCGCACCCTGCAGTGGAAACGCGCCATTAGGGCCCCAGTTAGGGCCCCGGTCGTTCATCATTCGTTACTCATTCTTTCCACAGTAGCTACCCACGTTTTTTGCGTACCTTATTGTAAAGTGTCACCGATATATAAATATGACATATAACTATGAAGGAAAGTTATTCCTGTTAATGCCATACTGAGCCTAATCTTTCAGGTGAGATAGCTGCAGAGCAATGGCCGAAAATTTAACATTTGGGGAAACACTGGGGAAATTAAACATTTGTAGCCAAGAACACTGACGGAAGAAGAGTTAATTATGAAGGAAAAATGGTTAACGAAGAAGTTCCCCTTCATGCCATACTGAGCCTAATCTTTCAGGTGAGAGAGCTGCAGAGCAATGGCCGAAAATTAAACATTTGGGGAAACACTGGGGAAATTAAACATTTGTGGGGCATTAAGGCCCCTTCGTGTAAACGGGGCCTTAATGCCATACTGTGTCTTGGTCAGATTCTTGGAAACTAATGAGCCGGAATGTTGATTGCCTGATGAATTTCAGGTGCTGTTCATGTTCAATGTTTCCTAAATGAGTGGCAATGGCAGAATGCCATGTTCAGCATACTCTATTAGAGAACTCTCATCCTAAGGATCGCCAGTACAAGGTATTGTCCCGTTGAGCCACTGACATTTTCACGATAAGAATGAAGCCTCATTCATATCGTGAAAATGTCTATTGATAAGCACACAACATCAAGAAAACTCCAAGCACACATTTCACAAGAGAATTAAGGGCTTTCTTAAAATTTGCACTGTTAATGGTATCAAGCCAATAGCTGTAATTAGATACACAATAACAAAATGGTCATATAGGACAAATGGGTTGAGTGTGTGTGTGTGCGTGCGTGTGCGTGTGTGTGTGTAAATAGCCCCAGGTAACGCATACATTTAATTTTTCATTCATTCCTCCTCTTAAGTTACACAGCTACCTGACCAATGAGGCGATCACATTAATGAGCCGTCACCCGGGTTTCTCTGTCGCCGAGCGGGAAATCAGGACACAAAACACCAACACCCCAAACCGCTGTCAAAGATGAACATTTATTAAGGAAAAAGAGAACAATATCATAATATAGAAACACGTCCGAGGTCACAGTAGTCGGCTCCGCGCCCGATCGCGTTCAACATAACTCCTCTGTCCACCCCAAACAGAATAAACCCCAACCCTTATCGACAACTCCCCTGTGGTGCCCCACACCTGAGACAGGGGACAGAGAAAACAATCAACTAGAATATAAAATACACATAAAGAATGCACCTATGGGACATTACCTCACAAATAAATTGACCATTTGAATTCCCACACATAATATAACATATATAATTACCCAGACATAACAGAATAAATATATATAATAACACACAATAGCATATATAAAAAAAATACCAAACTACAGATTATACTTGGCTACAGACTCGTCTAGATATGATAATCGGATAATTTGAAGTTTGTGAAGTACCCTGCAGCATCTGTGTTTGTGATTGTGAAAGGGTTGGAGCTAAACATTACACCATAGATCTAATCATTGGTTGGATTTATTGTCCGATCGATTGTCGCCCTGGGGACTTTTAAAATAGTTTAACTCATTGCCTATTTCAATGTTTCCCCTCTCAGCGTATATTGGCCGAGGGTGGGAGGTGGAACGACTACTGGCCATTCAGGTTCTTTGCCCAACATGTCCCCACCCTGCACACGAACACTTTGCACATCCCATCCCTGAGATCTGGGACACCTTAGGAGAAGAAATATCACACATTCACAGCAAAACCTGATAGTCTCGGTCAGACGCACTGCCACCAAAAGCCATGGCGGCTGTCTGTACACTCACAGCGCTGCATCGGGGACACTTTGAGGATCAGGGTACAGATGTTGCTTGAGGAAGGCCAAGATCTTGTCCCAACTGTCTTCCTCAGCAAATGCATGAGGTTTTGGGTGTCCTCCCCACAGTATAATTTCTGCAACACACACACACACACACACACACACACACACACACACACACACACACACACACACACACACACACACACACACACACACACACACACACACACACACACACACACACACACACAAATTACCAATAATCCCTAATTAAGAACTACATTTTTTTACCATTCTAAATGAACTATAAACTATTTCTCACCGTGCTGGTCGAAGCATGGAAAGCGGTAACGGGAGATCCGGGCAAGGTTGCTATTGGGCAAACGGAGGATGTGTCCGGCATTTGGATAACTCAGTATGGTCAACAGGTGCTCTTTGCCCGCTGTGTGCATCCTCTTTGCCATCTATGAGGAAAATGTGAGGTACTGTTCAGTCCTGTGTTCCAATCCGCATCTTTTACAAACATGTCTGTTTTGTTCCAGCCCGAAAAACCAAACAGTTTAAGACTATTTATATCACAGTGTGTGGTCTGTCAGCAAGCCTCCCTGACCTAGCTACAATGTATGTACAATACACAGAGTTGGATGTGAATCAATTATCAATAAATGTAGGTAGAAGGATTTTATAGGTTTAAAATCTCGATGGACCACTTGTAAAAACGGAGCTGGGCAAATCAGGTTTTAAGTAGTATGCAGCATACAAGAACCATTAGAAACCCTGATTCAGTCCCTCTCATCAAATCATTTACTTATAGTCAGCTACTCTGTACGATGTTTGTAACTTTCTGCTCATCCGTTTCTGCTTAACTTTGGATACACGGTTTGTATATACAGTTGTGCTCGTCTTGTCAAACTTGTGTGTATGTGTTTATTTGTATACAGGTCTCTCTTGAACCAGATCTTGATCTCGATTAGACTTCCTGTTTAATAAATGAAGACTCTAGTTTGTCCACTTACCAACTCAGCACATTCTGCAGATGGGAAATTAAGATCGTCTTCCCCAACAACCAGCAACAATGGACAATTTATATTTTCCATCTAGCAAAGATATGACAAACAATATTATTGAATGCATTTTGTGTGCGTGCTTGCATGTGCATGCATGTACCTACATTTATAGTTGCTTCATTTGGGAGAGGTAGTGTCAAACCGCGCATTGTTACATGGTTCTGCTCATTTCGCAGAATGGTGTGTTCCTTCCTGATGGAAAAGTTATTTAATCATGGGATTCCAATAAAGCAATATCCATATATCTATTAGGGATGTAAATGGGCATTAGTCTACTATTATAGCAATCCAGAAAAGCATACTTTTATCCTTTTTTGCCGTTGGAATTTCTAGGCATTTGATAGCAATCAATTTCGACCACAATCAACATCTAAAACGAGACTTACATTTTAAAGTGTTTCTTCCAAAATGTAACAGCCGACTCTTCCATCAATAAGTGGCTGCCATTGATAGAGACACAGCAGCGAGGCTGGAACACAAAATGGTTAGGACACATTGTATAGTTGAAAGAAGACACCGTATATCCGCCTTGTTCGTGGAAATACTTACACTGATAGCTTCGGTGCGGCATGCCATATTGAGAACCACGATTGCACCCTGAGATATGCCAATGAGTCCAACTCTGTTGCTGATCACCAGCGGATGCTCCTGAAGAAACTCAAACGCCCTCTGTACGGACAAAGATGACCAACAACACTCCCATTAGATCACCTTGCAAATCCAATGATCAACAGATGCACAAGACCGAGAAAAAGTACAGCCATCGACAGAAACAAGTTGGGGACGGACGAAAACATCACAGACCAGAAAATAGTCCATCTTCAATTCTCTTCCAGGAATGACGTATTTGGCCACAAAGGCTACAAAACCTTGAGACGCAAGCATTGCGGGATAGCACTCCGTCAGCTCCACTTCATAGCCTGATACATCAAGCACTCCCGGAAAGGGTCCAGGACCTGAGGAGTACAGCAGTTTAGATTCAGAGAACGCTTGGCTAACGAATCACCTCAGGATTGCACAGAACCAGGGGGGGGAGAGGCTATTGGAACATACCCGGAGGGATGAAGAGGATGCCCTCAATCTCCTTCTCTTGCACTCTGATCCTCTTCAGCCCCGGTGCCATGGACCACCTCTCGGCCACCACTGAGGCCAGGGGAGGCTTCTGCCTGAAGCCTTCAGAGAGGTGGCCCTGAAACACCGAGATGAGCACCTCCTGTGGTGTCTCCACGTCAACATTGAACAAACTGAGGAACAGAAGGACAATCGTGTGTTCAAACGAATCCTGCCTTACTCGCAATGTATTTCAACATGTTTTAAATGTATGAAGAAAAACCACCCTGTCCCCATTATCACGAGAGAAGGTCAAAGAACGTAAGTGTCAAGGAGTACCATCGCAGAGTTAAGGCCTGAGGAGGTAGAACCTTACACTGCATGCTCTTTAGATCCTGGCACAGGGATCATACTCCACAGTAAACCCATCGGCTCCTTTCCTGTGTAGGTTCCCCCCAGACTAGCCTCTTGTGAAACTGTGGAGTCAATCCAGATACCAGTTGGAATGGCAAACATGTCATCAATCGTTGTGCATTAGTTGAGGGAACATGAATGAACCGCCATTGATTATTTTAACATCAGGCAGTAAGCCCTGCATTTGAATTGAAGTAATGCTTGAGGTCAAATAGCCATCAGAACAATATCTACCATCGATAGTCCCTTTATTGTCAGCGACATAGTGTCCGTATGCCTCCCAATAATCCTTCACCTCAGAGCAGTGAAGAGAGTGCAAAGTGACTGAGAGACCAGGAGGCAGATTCTCCACCAGCACCCGGAACTTCTCGGTAAAGAGTGCCCGTGAGGGACAAACTGAGAGAATTGGGTGGACAGCCCCAGCCATCATTCATAATCTGTGAAGCAGAAAAGAAAAGTCAAAATTATCAGTCCAAATACAGTATTGCATCAACATTTAGAATACAAATGGAACACTAATTAGTTGTTTTTAGGTTCTACAATAACACAAGCCGTTTCATAGATGATGTTCTTCATTTGCATTTAGCAGATGCTTTTATCCAAAGCGACTTACAATGAGTACATTTGTCAAGAGAAAGATAAACAATATATCTCCGTCTGTACAGTAAAGATGTTCATAGAACCAAGTGCCAAGCACTAACAATTGTTCCCCGTATTCAACAAAGCTATCTGGGATAAGATGCTGCACAATGCTAAGTACTATTGTTAAACGCATGTACTATACCTGGTATGCACGAATCCTTCAATGTATTCCACAAAGATGAAATCCACTATGTGCGAAGAGTCTAAACTGTGACTGGTCAGTGATCATCTGAGGACACATTTATAGCCTACGCCTTCATGAGCCCACTTAACAGTTCCTGGACAGGCCTCCATGTCCTGAGGGTGAGCTTAGGGACGGTTACCAGTGTGCACACAGTATTTGTCTTTAATGATGTTTCAATATCTTTTGTGTGTTTAATTCTTTGTTTGTATTGATCCAATACCTCAAGGTGTGTAAACAGTAAACACAGGACTCAAATAAACACGAAAGAAACACAAATAAGAGTTATGCATTGTTTGATGTTCAGACAGATAGAACAGAACATTCAATGGTTGGATTGAGATCGGAAAATGTCTGACCTCTGTTCCCCTTTCATTGGCCTAGACTGAAGATGATATGATTTTACTTGACAGAATAGCATGGTTTTATTGCTGAATAAGCTATCATGGTTCAGAAAATATCACTGTCCAAAGTTAGCATTTTCTCTTCATGTTTTAGGGCCTCCTGTTGCAAGATCTGGATACAATTGGGAGCAATTGATCTTGCCCCCATGTGCCTTTAACTACACCAAGTTTGATGATTGGCAGAAGTTAATCCCACCTTTTTGCCCCTTCAAATTTGTTTGGACCATTTTGGAACTCTGGCAGCCATGTTGTTTGGTCTATTGACTTCCTCTTACTTGAGCAGTTAGAACATTCAACAGTTCCAAAGTTGGTCCCGCTCAAGTCAAACATTGCGCCAAGGAACTTGAGTCACAGTCCACACACATGTTGATGCCTCGCCTTAATATAAAATGGGTGGATTTCATTTTTTCAGAGACATTACATATCTTTATCTATTGCTTTGATAATTTACCTACCAATCTCTTTAAGAATGTTTTTGACTGCCTAGCAATAGACATATTGCAAAGTTAACAACTCTCCAATCAGGGAATTTCCTAAAATCCTTGAAAACACCAGTTAATAAAGCGGAGCCTAGATGACTCTATTATTAACATTTACAGAGCAATATCAAATCTATCTTTCATAAAATTGAGTAAAATTGAGAAAGTTTTCCTCCAACAACTTAAAGGCATATTGTACGGGATTCAGTGATATGCACTTTTTAATATGTTGTTGAAATTGGTTTTTACATCCTGACAGCAATACATAACTTATGGGCAATGAAAAAGGAGCGAAAAAAAACCGAATTCTGTATCTGCTGTAAACCTGTTAAAATGCTTACCAATCGGAGACACTGTGCCCGAATCTAAAGAACCAATCACAAGCCTGCGCGTTCTCACCCCTCTGTGTACGAGCCTGAGCCGGCCTTAGCGCGTTCACGGAGGGCAAAGAAAGCGTTGTTGTCATAGTAGTTCATGACAGTGGACTAGACCTAGTGAGCCTACAACGTTAACACGATGGAAGAAAAAAAAAAAGAAGTTACCACTGCCACCGTTACTTGCCCCGGTTCATCCTTTTAAAAAGGCAAGAAAAAGAAAGACAGAAAATGAAAAGGCAGCAAAAATAAAAAGTTGGAGAATGCTCGAGGAAAAACGAGAATAAATATTGGATTCGCTTTTCAGCGATGGCGACAGCTGAGGGAGTTGAATGGCCTGAAAAGTGACGCAATGGTTGCCGTTGAAGTAAGCCGTAAGCAGCATTAGCGCTCGTGCACGGCTCTGTGTCGAGTGGTGGGGGCAGGGAGTCCTGAAGGGTGGGGGAGGAGTTAAACGGAACTCCGAAGAGAAGCTAATTTCAAATCATGCTAGCTCTCTCACATCGTACAGTATAGCTTTAATCACTTCCTGGCATCAACTGGTTGCTATGACACCTTCCAATCAGGATTCCGACGTTTTCACAGACCACCCTTATTAAAGTTATAAACTATTTATTAACATAGACTCAATACTCATGCTACTAGAAAACAGTGCTCCATTCAACAGTGTACAACATAAAATACTTATGATTAGAAAACTGGGTTGGGCTTTCAGGCACAGTCTTAGATTGGTCTAGGTCCTACCTAAAAGATAGGAACTGCTTTGTTTCCATTGGGGACTTTGTATCAAAACCAACCACCGTGACATGTGGAGTCCCACAAGGTTCGATCTCAGGACCCTCTTTATTCAAAATCGACATGCTCCCACTAGGGAAAATAACAATATTGACCATCATTGGTATGCTAATGACACGCAAATCTATGTAGCGCTGTCACCAAATTACTATCCGCCCATGGATCTGCTGTGCCAGTGCATCGAGCAAATCAAAAACTGGATGTATCAACATTTCCTTCAACTAAATTAGGACAAACTCTGTCCCTGAAAACCTCAAAGCCAGAAATCTAGGGGTAACCATGGATTCAGATCTACATTTCAACAGTCACATCGATTCAGTTCCAAAATTTGTTGAGTGAAGGGTCTTGGCAGAATTGGAGTAAGATACTCCTAAGTATCCATAGTAGTGTGTGGAAATGAAAATAACAATCGTTTTTTCGTTACCTTGGAATGAGCCCTCTATTTGTACAACGGGGGAGGGCCATGTTTCTACAGTAGCCCAGTGGAGAGAACCAGTTTTTAGTCATTCAACACCCAATTTAAGTGTAGCAGAACCATCCGTTTAAGCTCGGATATGAACACTGAAAAATGCAAATGAACAGTTTCGGACTAAACGTTAGGAGGGAGGCCGTTTCATCTCCATGGCTGCGACCCATTCGTGATCTTGAGTATGAACGTTATAATCATTGGCGTTGTGCGTGAAATCCACCTCACTCTGCATTACACTGCAAGGGTCCGAGATGCTTAAACCTGACTCTAGGCCTTTTTACACGGCCAATTTCACCATCTTGCTTCGTCAAAGGAGCATGCCTTCGTGGTTCACTGGAGAAGGCTTTGAGCGCAACATACCTCTCTAACCCACTGATCGAGGCTCGTAGTACAGGCCTCAGCTCCATGGCAACGCGGCCCTCCAGGCGGAGGCACCGCAACGCAAAGTGCTCTCCGTTGTAGTCGTACGCCGTGGGCTTCTTGGCGGGCGCCATGGAAACGGCCTTGGGAGCTGAGGCACCAGAAGGGGGCCTCGTCCAGCAGGGTGGAGCTCATCAGGCAGCAGTTCTACCGGCGGGGCGCACGGCGGGTCACCTTTAGAGAACAGCACGCCCTTCACCGGATCACCTTTAGGGAACAGCACGCCCTTCACCGGATCACCTTTAGAGAACAGCACGCCCTTCACCGGATCACCTTTAGGGAACAGCACACCCTTCACCGGATCACTTTTAGAGAACAGCACGCCCTTCACTGGATCACCTTTAGAGAACAACATGGCCTTCACCGGATCACCTTTAGAGAACAACATGGCCTTCACCGGATCACCTTTAGAGAACAACATGGCCTTCACCGGATCACCTTTAGAGAACAACATGGCCTTCACCAGATCACCTTAAGAGAACAACATGGCCTTCACCAGATCACCTTAAGCGCACAACACGGTAGGGCTGCTCGATTATTGAAAGAAATGATAATAATCACGATTGTTTTGGTCAATATTAAAATCACAATTATTCAAACAATTATTTTTCAGTTTGAAAACATGGAGTATTTATCAGCATGTCTCCCAAAAAAAACATTTTATAATTGAGAACTTTCGCCTTAAAAAATACACAAAATGGTCAAAAAGTAAATGTTCAAATCTAAAATAATGTACAGATATGCATCCATCAAAATTCGATTAATCGCCCTGCCTTACAACACGGCCTTCATCGGATCATGCGTAGAAAGTAGGGATCGTTGAACAGTATTTACGGCTTTAATAACACCCGAATGGGGGCCGACATTACGGACCACATGACCATGGGCTATGCGGTGGAAGGTGGAACACGCAGAAGGCCAGCTGCTGTAGTCTACACCAGCCTTGACCTCAATGGCATCATTGCGCACGTCCATCACAATCAGCGCACAGGCCAAAAATATAGATATTTTACAGCTGAAAGGGGAATGATCTTGGCTCAGAAGGCAGCTGAACAGAAAGCAGATCACTCAAATGGTCTGCGCCCGGCACACTGCCTAGAGTGGACCATCCTCTCCTTCAGAGACGTGCCAGTGTCAGGGCGCAAGAAGTATAGGGAACACAACTATTGACTAAATAGTAGTGCTCACTGTGTCTGTGGTAAATGCACCACAAATACAATGAGAATCAATTACTGTCATCACTGTTGCCAGGAGTACTAACGCCTCGTTTCCACATACGTATGTTTTTCGTATCCGTGCTTCCGTAAATTTACGGAAGGGGGCGCTAGTGTTTTACGTACAGACATGAATTTATTTACGGTCAGCCAAAATGATGGGGTAACGTATGATAATGGCCGTTTTTAGGAGACCGGTACTTTGGAACATGAGGATTGACATATACAGAGATAAAAACAAAACCAACCAGGCTTGGAAAGAGATCGGCGAGGAGTTTGGCCTGCCAGGTACTTACATGTTTTGTGAAAAACATAAAAACTTTCATACGGTATCTCCGTAAAACGACGGCGAAAGTTAAATTTTTGGAACGTATATTACGGACATACCGGACAGAAATTTTATGGAGGGGAGGAGTCTCGGAGGAAAAACGGACATTACGGAGAATCACATAGGAATGAATGGACTTTCGGTCGGAGACGGTTGGATCGCATACGAGAATGTACGTATGTGGAAACGAGGCGTAACGCCTCGTTTCCACATACGCACATTATCCAAGCCTGGTTGGTTTTGTTTTTATCTCTGTATATGTCGATCCTCATGTTCCAAAGTACCGGTCTCCTAAAAACGGCCATTATCATACGCTCCCCCATCTTTTGTCCGTAAATAAATTAATGTCCGTACGTAAAACACTAGCGACTCCTTCCGTAAATTTACGGAAGCACGGATACGAAAAACATACGTATGTGGAAACGAGGCCTACGTACATTCTCGTATGCGATCCAACCGTCTCCGACCGAAAGTCCATTCATTCCTATGTGATTCTCCGAAATGTCCGATTTTCCTCCGAGACTCCTCCCCTCCGTAAAATTTCTGTCCGGTATGTCCGTAATATACGTTCAAAAAATTTAACTTTCGCCGTCGTTTTACGGAGATACCGTATGATCTACATATACAGAGATAAAAACAAAACCAACCTGGCTTGGAAAGAGATCGGCGAGGAGTTTGGCCTGCCAGGTACTTACATGTTTTGTGAAAAACCAACCTGGCTTGGAAAGAGATCGGCGAGGAGTTTGGCCTGCCAGGTACTTACATGTTTTGTGAAAAACATAAAAACGTTCATACGGTATCTCCGTAAAACAACAGCGAAAGTTAAATTTTTTGAACGTATATTACGGACATACCGGACAGAAAATTTACGGAGGGGAGGAGCCTCGGAGGAAAATCGGACATTACGGAGAATCACATAGGAATGAATGGACTTTCGGTCTGAGACGGTTGGATCGCATACGAGAATGTACGTATGTGGAAACGAGTCTTGCAAGTTCTGTCAATCAAGTGCGTCCTCATTGGGCAGCGTAGAAAGATTAATTCCCCACTTTATTTCTTTACTTTTTTTTAATAATAACGTGTTATTTGGGCCCAAGTGCAATTGCTTCAAATTGGTAATAATGTAGTCTGCCATTTCATTACTTATCGTATAGTAAACTGGCACCATGGTGACGCCTGCTGGAGAAAAGGTACATTGCGAATTTGCAGTTAGAGCTGGGATCCTGTTTGCAGCGTATAAAGTCGATAATTACCTCTAACCTTGTAATATATAATTTCCTATTTTTTTAAGGACACTGGTTTGTGACCAAGACACATTTTGGAAAAGTCATGAAAGGGCGATGTAGAAACTTGGTGGACACTATCAGAGATCTATTCAAAATAAATTTTAAGGAAGATCAGTTAATAGGTTAGTAGGCTATATTGGAAGTATCCTGAAAGCATACTTCAAGTATTACAGCAGTAGCATAGGCTACTTATCATCAGAGATGCGCTTGATGACATATCCCGGAATACACTTTCATCGGAAATACAATCAAAATAAACTTTAAGGAAGATCAGTAAAGTATACTTGTAAGAAGTATTCTGAAAGCGTACTTCAAGTATTACGGCAGAAGTTACCCTCCTCTGGAGCCTCAGGAAGACCTCCAGACTGTTGGCCACCAACTGCACCATTCAGTCCGACAAGGGGACCCGATTCGGCCTCAGAAGCCAAGTGGTCCCGCTCCCCTGGATGATTCTCAGGACCTCCAGACCGTTGGCACCCAACCGCACCACTCAGTCCGATTACGGGACCTATTTCGGACTCAGACGCGACGTTGTCCCGCTACTCTGGAGCTACAGGAAGACCTCCAGACCGTTGGCACCCAACCGCACCACTCAGTCCGATTATGGGACCCATTTCGGACTCAGACGCGACGTTGTCCCGCTACTCTGGAGCTACAGGAAGACCTCCAGACCGTTGGCACCCAACCGCACCACTCAGTCCGATTACGGGACCCATTTCGGACTCAGACGCGACGTTGTCCCGCTACTCTGGAGCTACAGGAAGACCTCCAGACCGTTGGCACCCAACCGCACCATTCAGTCCGATTAGGGGACCCATTTCGGCCTCAGACGCTACGTTGTCCCACTACTCTGTTTGTAATGCTCATACACCTTTCTTATACTCAGTGGGACCACTGTCCTTCAACATGGGGCCTCAAAACGGTATCACACGAAGCCCATACAATTACAGTTAGCCACCTGCTAAATTTCTTGTTTACTAGACCCCTGGTAGATATTATGACCCCTGGGAGTCTAAACATAACCCATGGGAGTCTAAACATAACCCATGGGAGTCTAGAACTTTTGTACTGTAGCGACCCTGGGACAGTTAAATAGTTTGTGTGTTATGTGTTACATTATATTTCGTTGTCCGCTATGCCAGTTGTTCTATGTGCATGTATTGTAATGTTCTTCTTGTCAATCAGCGTGGGGGCGAATCATTAGGTCAGCTGGGGGAGGGCCTTGGAAGAACAGGAGGGTGGGGGCCTGCACGCGAGACCGTGTTGGGGGTTGCCGGGGTATCCGGGGTTTGTTTTGTGTCGGTTTTCTGCCGTTGGTTACAATGTTACGGGTTTCAGTGACCTGGTTTTGGTTCATTAAAACTACCTTCAACTACTAATGACTCGACATCATTATGTCACCGGCGAGGTCGTTACAGTACTCTAAAAAATAACGCTTAGTTTTGTACTCTAAAAAATAACGCTTAGGGGGTGGGGCATTGGAGGAAGGCGGGATGATTTGAATGTGCTGTAATTCTCAAATGCAACAAAGGTGAGAGTCCCTTTAAGTGTACTTTTAAGATACTGAAAGCATAGGTTCAGTAGCACAGCGGTAGTATACTTATTTTCAGTATAATGACATCCTGGCAGAAATGCACCTTATCTGAAATATATTGTAAATTATCTTTGAAAAATATCAGTGAAGTACATTTTCAGGATGTATACTGAAACAACACTTTAATCAGCGTTGGTATATTTCTTGCTACACCTACATTGAACTTCAATGGATCTCAGAAGAAGTACATTTGACCTAAAGCCTACCTAAAATATATCACATATGTACTTATTTATTATGTACATAATTATGAATTACGTACTTCGGAAATGTAATATTAATACACTTCAGTGCACTTAATTTTCACCAGAGGTCCACTTGGTCTCGTTAATGATCCAGCCTGCGTCTTAACTTTGAATTAGGCAGGGACTTTTAACACAAGGTGATGTCATGTGGAGACTATAAACAACAATGAGAGAGGAATGAAAGCGACGCAATTCTCTATGACTCCTGTTTCTGCATAGTACTATATTTTCAAACTCAGAGCAGCATTGAGAAAATAGATCTATGTTTCTCTGAAGACATTGCAAGAATACATTTATGTTTTTCAAAGATATTGCTTCTTTTTTTTAAGATAATTGATATCAGAATTGATAACGGTTCATTTAGATAAGAGTGAGATGGGAATTCTGAGAATCAGGAGAGGCGCTGCCCCCTAGTGGCGGAAGAGGGGAGGACGCTCTTAATCCTAAAGTAAGAGCATTTTTCATACAGTTTAAATAAAGACAATGACGTGATATTATAGATGACTTCAAGTCCAAATCCAAAAATGTATCAACTAGCATACAGTGTAGTTTTTGTGTGCTTGTATCAAGTATGACGATAAATCATATGCGGTTCATTTCATGTGTAATCCGTTTTCTCTTTATCTAGATTACCTTTTCGGTTACTCTTAAAGAACGGATCGAATAAAAGTGGTGGAAAAGCTATTATTGCTATTGCTAAAGTTGCTTATAATATTAACTTATCGTTCTATCAAATAAATGTAAAAAATGCAATACTGGTTTACATAAACAATCTTTCTCTTATATGTCATATGACTTATACATGACCGTGACAGCGGAGGGCAAAGCGGTTTGCATCTGAACTACAATTCAATCAGACACAAAACGACTACATTTCCCATCGGCAACCGCTTTACGCAACACCAAACGTGACCTCACATCCGGGCATCGCTTCGGCGGATCACATTTCAAAATAAAACGCATTCCCCGCATACCACCTGTCAAGAGTTATCGACTTTAACAAGCGGAGTTCACAAACACCATCTTATCGACTTTTACTTTGAAATCGGCGAAGCTCGTTTGGGTTTCGGGGCTGGCTGTAGTGGCAACACTACCGAGTAGTACTGGTGCGTCTCCGGCTCCGTCCAACCCGCAGACATGAAGCTCCGGTGGATCGGCTCCGTGCTGCTCTCGGCGGCCGCCTACTACGTCTACCTCCCGCTGCCCAGCGGCGTGAGTGAGCCGTGGAAGCTGATGCTGCTGGATGCCTTGTTCCGGAGCTGTATGCATGTGGTGAGAAACGAACAGCAGAATTAAAGAAGTGACATAACGTTTCTGTAGGGGTTCAGGGATGGCAGGTTCAGCATCTTATGTGTTTAAACCGTGTAGAATAGCGCAGATGCATGCATCGAGATGACTGGGTCTTTGCGTTTAAACAAATGAATCATTGAATAGAAAAGTTATATCTGCAGGAGATTATTACATTTTCGCGACATATCATGCTGCAGCATAGTGTGACTGAATTGAAATGCATGGGGAACTACCCTATCCGCATACTAGTCCGAATAAAAAGCTGTTGACTGTTATTCACTGTTATCAACAGTGAATAACACTGTAGTTCACTGTCAAACTAACAGCGAATAAACATAGGCTGGTGTGACGTCAGGTTGGTTTCAGAGTGTACTCATCCAAACTTTGCCCTGGGAGTGTTTCAGCGTGGCCTAGTCCACACTTCTGTGTAATAGAGCTACATGCATGGTTGTAACATGGTTGTAATCACTAATGGAGATACTGGTTCAACTGATCCTCCCCCCCCCCTGTCTCTGTGTGTGTGTGTGTGTGTGTGTGTGTGTGTGTGTGTGTGTGTGTGTGTGTACATGTGTGTGTGTGTGTGTGTGTACATGTGTGTGTGTGTGTGTGTGTACATGTGTGTGTGTGTGTGTGTGTGTGTGTGTGTGTGTGTGTGTGTGTGTGTGTGTGTGTGTGTGTGTGTGTGTGTGTGTGTGTGTGTGTGTGTGTGTGTGTGTGTGTGTGTGTGTGTTTCCAGGGTGACGTGGCTCACGCGCTGGGCTTGTGTCATCGCGTCAGCCTCATCAACCAGGTGGTGTCGTGGGTGGAGGTGATCGGGCCGCGCTCCTGCCCCGCGGTGGACGTCAGTGACATTCTCCTCGGGGGCGTGCCAACCCGTGTCTTCCGGCCAATCGGCGGACAGAAGCTGAAGAGGGGCGTGGTCTACTTCCACGGCGGGGGCTGGGCCCTGGCCAGCGGGCGTGAGTACATTTAGGGCGCACTCACACTAGGCAGGTTTGCCTGTTCCGTGCTGCAGGAAGGTTCAGCCCGATTCCCCCCCCCCTCCCCACTCCCCCCGCTGGCCCGTGGTCACACTGCTCCCAAAGGCCGTGGCCTGGGCACGATTGCTCCTTCATTACATACGTCATCATGTTGTAATACGATAAATACGTCATCACCAAGCGTGGTGTCCAGCTGCGACTGAATGCTGTCGTCGGCCCAAATTTCAGGTAAACACTCGACTTCACTATCGCACCAATGAAAACCCACTCGTGAACCGCTTGCCGCCATTGTTTAAAATTATTGTTGTGGGGAAGAAGGGCATGGACCTATAAAGAAAGAAGGCTCGCGCCAGGACTACGTCATCCAGCTCACGTTGCGTATCCGCGCGTGTGCGCGTGTCATCTCAATAGCATCTGTACTTTGGCCACAGGGCTGTTCCGTGCTGGAATACGGATGGCGTGGGTCACACTAGCCAAACGTTCAAGACTTTAGTATGCAAATGAGCTCGGGCACGGGGCCGCGGCCCTAGTGAGAGTGGCCCCTTATATTTACATCTAGAGCATTTAGCCGACAATTTCATCCAAAGCGACGTACCATAAGTAAGTTTGGCAGAAGTAAGAGAAACAACAACGCACCGCTGTCGGTACTGTAAGGATGTTCATAGAACCAAGTGCCCAGCACTAGCAATCACTAGGTTAACCCATTCCCCGTGTACAACGAAGATAGCTAGGATAAGACGCTACACAAATCAGGGCGTTGAGCCGACGCTTTTATCCAAAGCCTACTTACAATAAGTACATTTCTCAGAAGAAAGAAACAATATATCGCTGTCGGCACAGTAAGGATTTCATAGAACCAAGTGCCAAGCTAACAATCACTAGGTTAACCCATTCCCCGTATACAACACAGATAGCGAGGATAAGACGCTACACAATGCTAAGTAGTGTTTTTAAGTGGCAGGACGTACAATACTTGAGTGGGTGAACTCTGAACAAAATGACCACATAAACCATATGGACGACAGGGGCCCCAGATCGCTGAAGGGGCCAAGGCCATGGCAGCATTAGTTGTTACGGTGCGTTCCAGAGCCCTTACAAACCAGTGGGACGTTGGACTTATCCTACCTCCAACTAAGAAAAGTGCACTGGAATGCCTGTCGAAGTGGAACATCCCACTGCCGAAGTGGAACCTCCTACTAGCGAACTGGGGGTTGATCGGCCTACCCCCACTTCACCAAGTAGGAGCTAGTACAGTTCAGGTAGGATAGGTCCCACATCCCATTGCTTTGGATGGGCTCTGGAACGCACCATTAGACCTTGTTTAACGTTAGCTTGTGGTCCGCGGCGGCGCCTGCCTACAATGCAACAGCCTGAAAGCCGACGGACACATAAATGGCGTCTGATCAGCGTGAAGT
Source organism: Gadus chalcogrammus (assembly GCF_026213295.1). Lineage (NCBI taxonomy): Eukaryota > Metazoa > Chordata > Actinopteri > Gadiformes > Gadidae > Gadus > Gadus chalcogrammus. The sequence goes on along the minus strand of NC_079434.1, from coordinate 19,127,106 downwards.
TGGTGTTGATCGGGCGACTTCGTCGGAGCGCTAAACGAACACTGGTACTGTTAGGGATTTGTGCGTCTGTGATATATAAGTTGTCTTTATTTAAAGACATTTAGTTATTATTTAGTTCTATAACAAAGGCTCAGTTGTTGAACATTTCGTCATAGTTTATTCATGCACTTGTTAATGATGACCACAATATGATTATTGTTTTGTAAGTTTCACTTACAAAATTGTAAGTGAATTGTATTCACTTACAATTTTGGTAAGTGAATACACAAGAACAGATTTCTGGGTGTGGATTGTACTATTCATTATCTGCCTTACTGCACAAGATGGTTACTCTGTGTCTTGACTAGACAAGGGTACGAAAAGATACCAGGGAAAAGCTTTAAACACTAAACTCCTAGTTTCAAAACCATAACTTCGTGACTCACGTTGCACTGAGGACAGCTGGCTATCCTCTTCTCTCTGTATATATAAAGGACAGAAAGAGTTCCTTTCCAGAGAGAGACAGAGGGTCAGAGGGGTGGAGAGAGAGAGAGAGAGAGACAGAGGGTCAGAGGGGTGGAGAGAGAGAGAGACAGAGACAGAGACAGAGACAGAGACAGAGAGAGAGAGGGAAGGAGTAATGGTGCGTTTTAATATCCATCCGTCTCGGAGCTCCGAGGACGTTGCCTAGCGACACGCACAAACACGCCCCTTTTCCTCGGAAGTCGATCTCGCCATCTCGTTTGAACTCAGCGGTGACCGAGCGAGGCTTCCGAGATGGAATGGAAGATGGATGCGCCCAGTGTGACATTCAGTGAACTGTTTTCATTGTGTTTGGACCGCTTTGGTGGTTTAAATCGCAATTTCAATCACTCGTATTGCTGTAATAACTTACATATGCAGAAGATACATTGAAACATGAAATGAAGTGAAAATTGCAGAAGTTCAAATGGCTGCGTTTTCGTACGGTGAAAACGCACCGTTTCATTTAAATTATTTCGTAGTCCTGAAATAATATAAATGAAAATAGTAGTAGTAGTCGGCCAATGCTACCGCAACAATAGCTTTCCGGGTGGCGTCCATGTTTTTCTCCGACGACCTACGCTCAAAACATAATGAAACGATTTTAGTGTGGGCGTGGCGTCCGATCCGAGATCCGAGTCGGCTCGCAGAGAATACTCGAACGCACCGGATAGGGGGAGAGAGAGAAAGCTAAAGATAGAGAACTTTTAGACTCTGGCATTACTCTCCATGGGCTTGTTCTACTTAATAAGCAGCTCATTGTGCTCGGTGAACGTGCATCTTTGTTGCTCTGTTGATCCTCAATATTTTTTTTTGCTATTGTTTCTTTCCAAAGCCCCTAAATAAAGAAGGCACATAAGGTTCGAACCAATAGGGAGTATGACAATTAATCATTTCTGCACACATATATGTAACTGAAGCAGCAAAAAACCTTAGTGTGACTTTTTGCTTGGTGTTTTCTTGCCCGGCCATGCTCGCAGACAGGACACTGATCTAGATTTGATCTGCTTTGTTAACAAATCTCTCCCCTTTATCTGTGTCATTCCCAGGGATGCGATCCTACGACCTTCTGTCTAGGAAGATGGCCGAGGATCTCGACGCGGTCATCATGTCAGTGGAGTAAGTTTGCTTCCTTCTCCTGCCTCGAACCCTGAAGCATTTTATACACACTGAAACAGTCCAGTAAACTGAAAGCTGCGTATAATCTCTTGATCAGGGAGATTATATACGCAATGAAACAGTCCTGCAAATTGAAAGTTGTGTATAATCTCTCGATCAGGGTGTGTATCACCCCAGGCTCCGTGAATAGTTCACTTCGCCTTCGGCGAATAATTGTTTTAGTATTTACTACACGTGAACACTCCAAAAATAAACAAGATAACACTTTTTGTTGGGATTTATTTGTGACGAGACGACCGTTGCGCAATATACCGAGTTTGAGATCTCAATCATGGGATATTGCCCAATATCCCGAGATAATGAACCAATCAAATTGCGCCATTTTAGGACGTTCACATGTAGCATATACTAAGTATGTATATCCTGTAATATTCATTCAAAATTACTCTTTGGTAAACATATCTCAATACCCCTTAACACTTTCATCGTATAATAAAAATTATCAATGCTTCATCAATACATACAAATGTTATCCAACCAATGCTCTCACCAACCATACCTTCCTTTAAATAAAAGCATATCACATCACACTATGATATCATCTAAACCACATATAGAGTATAATAAAAAATACAGCTGTCAGTTAAACGCGTTATTAACGGCGTTAACGCAAACCAATTTTAACAGCGTTAATTTTAATTTTTTTCTTTTTTTTTTGGGCTCAAAACAAAGAAGCAGTAGCCTGACTGCTATGTTCAAGGCATATCTTTGTATGTTCATCGTTAAATTGCATTATAGGCTTTTTTTTTGTACCGTCCTGTTTTGATCAGTATATGCCAATGTTGTTATCAATAAAAAAAACATTTGCACAAGGCAAGCCGATGCACTTCTCCATGTTGATAAGAGCATTAAGATGAGAAAAATTAACGGGACAAAGAATTCAAGGGATATTTAGCATAGAAAAAAAATATGATTAATCGCGATTAATCGTGAGTTAACTATGACATTAATGCGATTAATCGTGATAAAATATTTTAATCGCTTGACAGCCCTAAAAAAAACACATTCTGTGTGCGTGTAAGAACACTACAAAGCGGTGAAGCTCGACACCACAGTATCAGTTATCAGACGTTAGCCTTGTGTCACTCACAAACTAGAGTCCTAACATCCTTCAAAATAAAAGTACTTCCCCTCGAATCACCCTCACTTCCCTTCATCCTCGTCGTCCTCACCCTGTGTGTGCGTGTGTGTGTGTGTGTCTATGTGTGTGTGTGGGTTTCGTGTGTGTGTGTGTGTTCCGGTTGCCATAGTTACCGCCTGGCCCCGGAGGTGGTGTTCCCGGGGCAGTACGAGGACGCCATGGCGGCGTCCAGGGCCTTCCTGTCGGCGGGGGTCCGGGAGCGCTACGGACTGGACCCCCAGAGGCTCTGCGTGTCGGGGGACAGCGCGGGGGGGAACCTAGCCGCCGCCGTGGCCCAAGAGGTGAGCCCCCCCACAGCCCCCCCACTAACTCTCTAGTCCCTCACTCACTCACTCATCCCTAACTCTCTAGTCCCTCACTCACTCACTCATCCCTAACTCTCTAGTCCCTCACTCACTCACTCACTCATCCCTAACTCTCTAGTCCCTCACTCACTCCCTCATCCCTAACTCTCTAGTCCCTCACTCACTCATCCCTAACTCTCTAGTCCCTCACTCACTCATCCCTAACTCTCTAGTCTCTCACTCACTCACTCATCCCTAACTCTCTAGTCTCTCACTCACTCACTCATCCCTAACTCTCTAGTCTCTCACTCACTCACTCACTCATCCCTAACTCTCTAGTCTCTCACTCACTCACTCACTCACTCACTCATCCCCAACTCTCTAGTCTCTCACTCACTCATCCCCAACTCTCTAGTCTCTCACTCACTCACTCATCCCTAACTCTCTAGTCTCTCACTCACTCACTCATCCCTAACTCTCTAGTCTCTCACTCACTCACCCATCCCTAACTCTTTAGTCGCTCACTCAGTCACTCGTTCACTCACTCACTCTCGGTCACTCACTCACTCACTCTCGTTCACTCTCGGTCACTCACTCACTCATTCTATCTTAAAGCACCTGATGTGAACGGATTTACATCCAAAGGTATGTGAACGTATAACTTCTTAAAGGGCTGATATTAAGCATCAGTGTCACCCCTTTTAAAGTCCCACATTGTAGATTTCGCATTTAAGCCCAGACTTCATACTCAGGCTCAGATAAGGGGGGGCCAGGGTCCTCCCTCAGAGTCTCACTGCCCCCCCCCCCCCCCCCCCCCCCCCAGCTGGCTCTGGACTCCAGCCTGGAGGTCCGCTTCAAGGCCCAGGCGCTGGTCTACCCGGTCCTCCAGGCCCTCGACTTCCACACGGCGTCCTACCAGCAGAACCACGAAGTGCCCATCCTGTACCGGCCCGTCATGGCCCGCTTCTGGCTGCAGTACCTGGGCGCCGACCCCGCCCTGGAGCCCCTACTGCTGGCCAACAACCACAGCTCCCTGGACCAGGCCGGCCTCCCCGCCGCGCACCGGTCCAAACTGGACTGGACCGCCCTGCTCCCCGCCGGCCGCAGGAAGCACTACCGGCCGGTCGTCAGGGCGACGGGCTCGCCGGGCGTGGTCGACGCGGTGCCCGCGCTGACGGACGTGCGGGCCGCGCCGCTGCTGGCGGAGCGCGGCGTCCTGGCCAGGACGCCGCGGCGGGCATACGTGATGACGTGCGAGTTCGACGTGCTGCGGGACGACGGGCTGATGTACGCGCGGCGGCTGCGGGACGCCGGCGTGGAGGTGACCGGCGACCACTACGAGGACGGCTTCCACGGCTGCATGGTGTTCGCCTACCCGCCCGTGAGCTCCTCCGTGGGCCGCCGCAGCATGGACAACTACATCCGCTGGCTGGACCAGAACCTCTAGGGGGGGGGGGCCGGGGGGCCGGGGGGGGGGTGGTGGGCGCACGGTGGCACCAGGGGTCCGGAACCGATTCTAGACAATGTGTTCCGGAGGCGGGCGGGAGCTCGAGTGGAACGCTTGACGACGAAGAATGTTCTAGGCAATGTGTTCCAGAGGCGAGCCGACGGACAGAACCACTCGATACAAGCACAGAGTGTTCTAGAAAACGTTATTCTAGACGCGACCAAAACCCCTCGACGACCAATAGAACCACTCGATGGAACCACATACTGTTCTAGAAATATATATTTGAGAGGCCACAAGAACCCCTCAACGACCAATAGAACCAGCCAATTCCCGAACCGGAACGACAATTAATGTTCTAGAAAACGTGTTCTAGAGTCGAGCAGAACCGCTAGCTAACCAATAGAACCACTTGATAGAACCACAAAATGATCTAGAAAACTTATTCTAGACGCGACCAAAACCCCTCGACGACCAATCGAAGAACTTGTGCAGCCACATACTGTTCTAGAAAATATATTTTAGATGAGAGACGACCAATGGAACCACTCGACGGAGCCACAGAATGTTCTAACAAAATATATTCTTGATACGACCCGGACCCCGAGCGGACCTATCAGAAACACACGATGGAACCGTGTGCGTGTCGATGCAGAACTTTCTAGAATCCCGGTAGGTTCCGGAAGCTACAAGAGCGTCTCCCGTCGCCTCCCCCAGCGGGAGAGACCGGGGAAGGGACTGGAAGGCGTACGAGGAGCGAAGTGAGGCCACGAGGAGCAGGAGGAGGTGACGGCACCGTGGGCCGGAGGGGTCGGGCTTCACCCTATGGGGTCTCGTAGATGACCCCCCACCCTGTCCCAGACACCTCCAGGGACTGTTATTGGAAGCACTGGGCCGGGGGGATGATGAGGCTCTCGGCAGGGACACGACTGACTGCACAAGGGGGTCCGGACTGAACGGGAACACGTTTGATTCTCTCGTGTTGATTTCCGATTCATGCTGACAATCGCTGTTGTTGTTTTTCTGGGAATTCTCGAAAAAGATTCAGAGTCGCGCTATGCAAATACAAAAATGACCACTTATTCAACCAAAACAATGCTGCCAAAATATATCATATCAAGGAAATGCTGTATATATCTATAAAACCACTAAATGAGTCGCTGAGTCCGGTTTAAACCAGCTTTGTGCTTTTGGATTGAACCCCTAGCACTGAAACGTCCCAAAGTACCAAGAGTTAAACTAAAATACATCATATACTACCTATAAACGTACTACCTATACTGTCCGAGCAGACCTAGCCTGCTAACACGCTAACACAGACCATACCACGACCCGTCGTGGCGTATGCGGGGAATGTGTGTGTGGGGGTTGAGTTAAAGAGCAAGTGAGTAAATGAGATAGTGGGTGGGTGAGTAAGTGTGCACGAGAGAGCGAGCGAGAGAAAAAAGTGTGTGTATGTCTGTGTGTGTGTTTTTGATACAAAGAAAGCAAGGCCGAGTCTGCGGCTGTGAGGTTGGGGAGAACACATTAGAGCTTATATCACACACACACACACACACACACACACACACACACACACACACACACACACACACACACACACACACACACACACACACACACACACACACACACACACACACACACACACACACACACACACCCTGGCCGGGGGGTCGATGACCTCACATCGCCGCGGCGACCATGAGCCAGATCCGCCCCCTCACTCTTCCTCTTCGTCCTCATTACCAATAATTAGAACGATAGGATCTATTATACGTAGAAGATTAGTTGGACATCGAGCTCGAAGGAAAACAACAAGCCGCATTCCTCAACCCCCCCTCCCGAAAGGAAATAATCTTTTTTCAGCCTTTAAAATTGAGCTTTTTCTGGGGGGGGTGGGGGGAGAGTTTCCTCTTGAGTGAAAAGCAGGAATTCAGACTACATCTCCCAGAGGTCATTGGGTGTTTGGCTGCAGAAGCAGAGTTCAAGGGGAGACCCAGATACAAGGCTAGGGGCAGCGGTTCAGAGCCAGGGGGTGTTGGGTTTGTGTACCGCGTTGTGTAGCAGAGCTAAGAGTGAACCATCAACCTCTCGCACAAACAGAACAACTCTGCACCGGGTGAAGAGATTATCTTACTTTAATCTGTATCACAGTATTAGCTGTATTTTGTATGATTTCAGAGGGTCTCGCATTGGTGGAGGGGGAGCACATTGATTCAAAGAACCAACAGCGTTGAAAGATGTTTGTTGATACTATATTTGCGGATATTAATAATCATAAATCATAACTGACTGTGATTTGGGATTCTAGGTTCAGTCAGGATGACTGACGGTGATGATCATAAGCTTTTATTTATAAACATACATGCTGTAAGCAAACGGAAATTGATGTAAAACATGGCAATAAATGTTTTTTTGCGGTTAGTATGTTTGATTTGTCACAACTGCTATTAATGGAAATAATCTGTGGTATTCAGGATGCTTGAATGTATTTTTGAGTGATGTGTTTAAATAATGTATTTCTGTAATTAAGAGTAGAGATTTGTCAAGATGAAATTGTATTTTGTGAATAATTTATGACAATATTTTTAATGGATATATTATAGAACAGTTTTTATTGCAATGTTCTTTATTACCCTGATATAGAGGGCTTATTACTTTCCACATTATATAAAATAAGAAACTGTATTTTTTCCCTGTGGATTATTATTTTTGTGGGTATAATTGAAATTATTCTCTTTTATCAAACCAAACAAATAAATAGTAGTTTGGTTGCATTTATTGTCCTTTCTTCATTTTTACGAGCAGCTGAAGACCTTTCTTAACCTACTCCCTGTAAATATAAAATATTTCGTGTGTAACTCTCACTGTTGACAGCAGGTGGCGTCAAATGGTCCTCAAGAGGCAACGGTGAAAAGCTTCCAAACATTTGACCACATATTTACATTTCCGTGAATACAATCGGACGCGTATATTAATGAACCGTGACACGCCATTAATCGACCAACCGCACTGCTTTCCTCAAGTTAAATTCTTCTCGTTTTCTCCAGTAACCAGAAGCAGGTCTACTTTGAATAATTATATGTGCTCAGGACCAGTCTGTCCTCCCAGAACAGCACACCAATGCCAACTCTTCTTCCCCCATCCTATATCTGAACAAACTCTCTGACTGTTTTTTTGTGGTTTCTCTGCTCCCTCGTTCTCTACCATATCGTCTCTTTTCAAAGGGCGCTCTTATGAACGAGATCATCTCCACTGAACATAAAACTCAACAAGTTGACCAAAAGAAACAAAAAAGATGGTGGTCTCAATGAAACTCGAGGAATGGGTATCCATCCAAAGCGAATAACAATAAGTACATTTCTCAGAAGAAAGAAACAATATATATCGCTGTCGGTACACTGAGGATTTCACAGAACCAAGTGCCAAGCTCACAATCACTAGGTTAACCCATTCCCCGTTTAAAACACAGATAGCTAGGATAAGATGCTACATAATGCTTAGTACTATTATTAAGTGCCAGCCCAGGACGTGCAACATACAATAAGTGCGTACATTAAGTGCCCGAACGTACAACATACATCAAGCGCTGTAGATACAATATCTCAGCGCGTAGTAGATCCCCAAGACGGGTACCCAAACAATGTGCTTCTGGAACCTCCCTCCATGTTCTCACTGGGCTGCCCTGCATACCAGGGTTGGTAAGAGTTAAAAAGCACAAGGTCCTATAGGAACCAGAGCCTCCACATCATGTTCAACAATAACCCTAATCAAGAACAGCCAGATAGTGGGTAGCTTTACACACACACACGTATACGCGCGCACACACACACACAAACATCTTTACCCCTCACTGAACCACCTTGACTTTAATTTCTCCCCCTTCGTACCCGTCTCACTGCCACTGATCCAAAAGCGTGAACGTTAAATAGCTTGTTGAGCTTAAACTAAAAGAGCCATACCGTTCTCACTACCTCCTCCTTACCTGTCTCACTCCCTCACCCTATAGTCTCACTCCCTCACCCTATAGTCTCACTCCCTGTTCATTACCTGTAACATTCCCCCTTCCTTACCCGTCTCACCCCCCATCCTAACCCGTCTCACTCCCCGTCCTTAACCGTCTCACTCCCCGTCCGTAACCGTCTCACCCTCCCTCCTTACCCGTCTCACTCCCCGTCCTTACCCGTCTCACCCTCCCTCCTTACCTGTCTCACTCCCCGTCCTAACCCGTCTCACTCCCCGTCCTAACACGTCTCACCTCCCTCCTTAACCGTCTCACTCCCCGTCCTAACCCGTCTCACCCTCCCTCCTTAACCGTCTCACTCCCCGTCCTTACCTGTCTCACTCCCCGTCCTTACCCGTCTCACCCTCCCTCCTAACCCGTCTCACCTCCCCTCCTTACAGCTCTCACTCCCCTCCTTACTGCTCTCACTCCCCCTCCGTACCTGTCTCACTCCCCCTCCGTACCTGTCTCACCCCCCCTCCTGTGTGAGCCGTCTCACCTGCCCCGGTCTGGTTTCAGCGTCAGGTCTCAGCGTGCAGCAGACAGACGGCTGTCGTCCCCCTGGGACAGCAGGATGACACACAGACAGCCGGGTTTGTCGGGACATGTGTGTGTATCTGGGTCAGAGTGCACGCCTGCACCAACGTGCACATGCATGCAGATAGGTGTGAGTATGCAGTGTGGCTGCACGTGTGTACAGTTACTGAGAATAAATACCTGTGTGTGTGTGTGCGTCTGTGTATCGTATATATATGTGTGTGTGTGTGTGAGAGAAGGGGCCCGAGTGTGTGACTAAGTGATGTGGTATATATGTATGCGTGTGTGCACACGTGAGTGCTAGTGTTTGCTTGTGTATATTTAATGCGAACGTGTCTGCGTATGTGTGTGCATGCGTGTGCCTGATGCATCTGTGAGTGGATGCGAGTGTGTGGCAACGTGTATGAATGTGTGTGTGTGTGTTTAATAGTGGGTGGGTATGTGTGTGTGCCTAATGCTTCTGTGAGTGGATGTTCGAGGTGTGTATGTACGTGGGTCTGCATATGTTTGAGTGTTAGTGTCCAGTATGTGCTTAAGAATGTGTGTGCTTGTGTGTGTGTCTAATGTATCTGTGTGGGTGTGTGGCTCCTAATGTATCTGTGTGGGTTTGGTTGTCAGCCTCATACATCTGTGTGGGTGTCTAATTTATCTCTGTGGGGGGGGTGTGTGTGTGCCAAATGTATCTGTCTGTGTGTGTGTGTGTGTGTGTGCCTAATGTATCTGTCTGTGTGTGTGTGTGTGCGTGTGTCTCTAATGAATGTCTGTGGGTGTATGTGTGCACCTAACATATGTGTGTGTGTGTGTGTGTGTGTGTGTGTGTGTGTGTGTGTGTGTGTGTGTGTGCACCTCATACATATCTGTGTGTGTGTGTGTGTGTGTGTGTGTGTGTGTGTGTGTGTGTGTGTGTGTCCCTATAGAGTTTGTTTCCCTGACCTGGTGTAAAACACACTTGAAGGCTGTGTGGACCCCCCCCCCCCCCCCGCCCCCCCCCCCCCATGGGGAGCAGATTAGGTGATGAAGGACAAGTGGGAGGGAAGGGGGGAAGGAGGGAAGGAGGGAGGGAGGGAATCACTTCCCAGTAACAGCAAAACAAAAGCGCACATCGCCATAACACAACGCAGACCGTGGCCTCTCAGACGTGTGCAGCATGTGAGTGAGCTGGAGAACACATCTTGTGAAACGATAACCACCTCCGTGGGTACTGGGGGCTCTCTTAATAACACGCGGAGGTACTCTCACTCTTAGTGGTGTTCTCACTCTTAGTGGTGTTCTCACTCTTTGTGGCGTTCTCACTCTTTGTGGCGTTCTCACTCTTTGTGGCGTTCTCACTCTTTGTGGCGTTCTCACTCTTAGTGGCGTTCTCACTCTTAGTGGCGTTCTCACTCTTTGTGGCGTTCTCACTCTTTGTGGCGTTCTCACTCTTTGTGGCGTTCTCACTCTTTGTGGCGTTCTCACTCTTTGTGGCGTTCTCACTCTTTGTGGCGTTCTCACTCTTTGTGGTGTTCTCACTCTTGGTGGCGTTCTCACTCTTGGTGGCGTTCTCACTCTTTGTGGTGTTCTCACTCTTAGCGGCGTTCTCACTCTTAGCGGCGTTCTCACTATTAGCGGTGTTCTCACTCTTAGTGGTATTCTCACTCTTTGTGGCGTTCTCACTCTTTGTGGCGTTCTCACTCTTTGTGGTGTTCTCACTCTTGGTGGCGTTCTCACTCTTGGTGGCGTTCTCACTCTTTGTGGTGTTCTCACTCTTAGCGGCGTTCTCACTCTTAGCGGCGTTCTCACTATTAGCGGTATTCTCACTCTTAGTGGTATTCTCACTCTTAGTGGCGTTCTCACTCTTAAGAAAAAAGAGTGACATGTGTGCTGCAGTCCTATTGTCCAGCAACTGGTAATCAAAATGCTGTGGCAAAAGGCTTAAAATACAGTCCTCCATTTGATTTAATCCCTTCTACCTCCTCTTTCTGAATCTTTCCGTGCTCCTCTGTGTGACCTTGGCTGAGAATACAGAATGTGTCTCCTGTCTTTTAGCGGTCGGGTAACCATCAGATTTCCATCATCTTCGATCAGAGATCCGATCGCTGATTAAAGTCTTGTGGGGTTTTACGGACACTTGAGAACAACTTAGTGTGGGACACTGTGTGTTGTGTGTTGGCAGGCGCTGGTGTCTTGTGGGGAAAACGCACACAGGAGGGAGTCTCGTTCACTACACTCACATGTGTGGAGCGGGGAGAATAGCGCAGAGCATACGAGTTCACAGCGACACCCGATGACGGGTATGCAGTTTAAAATCCGAATGCATGTTTTCCATCTGACTTTGTTCGATTGTGATATTTTTGTGTTAATTACTTCAGGTCATATTAAATCAAGTGGGAGGAAGTCCTGGCAAGGCCGCAGCCCAGATACTAACAATGATATGAAAGAACGCCCATGAAAAAGTGGAGAATATCAACATGAGTCATTGTGTTTGTTTCAGCTGAAATCCAGCGAAGCTCAGGCATGTAAGAATGGTGTACGTGATTGTGGGCTTGCGTGTGTGTTTCTGGAAGCGTGTGGATGAGAGTGTTTGTGTGTGTGTGTGTGTGTGTGTGTGACTGCATGTGTGTGTTTATACAGTACGTGTGTGTATGTGTGTGTGTGTACGCGTGTCTGTGTGAGCCTGTGTGTCTTAGCGTGTGTGTGTGTGTGTATAAGCATGCATCTGTGTCTACGAGCGTGTATGTGTGTGTGTGTATGTGTGCGTGCGTGCGTGTGTGTGCGTTTGCGTGTGCGTGTGTCTGTGCCACCCAGTGGAAGCAGGAGTCTCTCCCTGGGCAGTGCCGGGGCGGCGACGGCGTAAAGAAAACAGAGCTCAGAGAATCAGACCTAAGGAGGGCAGAGGCGGAGACAGGGAGAGAGAGAGAGAGAGAGTGTGAGAGGAAGGCTCGCACGCCCCGGGCCTGGGAACCAGAGGGGGAATGTTATCGCTGCAGTAAGTTAGTCTAAAGGTCATATTGTTCACTTCTTCCTGACAGCCCGGGAGAGGGCGAGGGGAGAGAGACATAGAGACAAAGAAGCAGAGAGAGGGAGTGGAGAGAGAGAGAGAGAGAGAGGGTTAGTGTGTGAGAGAGAAGGTTAGAGAGAGAGAGAGAGAGAGAGAGAGAGAGAGAAGGTTAGAGAGAAGGTTAGAGAGAGAGAGAGAGAGAGAGAGAGAGAGAGAGAGAGAGAGAGAGAGAGAGAGAGAGAGAGAGAGAGAGAGAGAGAGAGAGAGAGAGAGAGCTGGAAAATGAGCAAGAGATAAGAAAAACAAATAGAGAGAGACACAGAAGGAGTGAAGGAGGATAGGATAGGATGAGAGAGAGAAATACAGCAGGAGATAAAACAAAGAACGAGAGAGTAAGAGACAGAGACAAAATGGGAGAGAGGATAGAGATAGTTAGAGTGAGACATAGAGAGAGGGAGAGAGAGACAAAGATGGGGAGAGGAAATGAGAGAATTAGAGTCAGACATAAAGGAAGAAACACAGAGAGAAATTGGGAGAGCTTGTGAGGAGAGAGAAGGAAGACAGAGGGAGAACGCAAGACTATAAAGGGGAGACACACACAGACAGAGAGACAGAGACAGAGACAGAGACAGAGACAGAGAGAGAGAGAGAGAGAGAGAGATGGAAGGGAGGACGAGAGCTATGGAGGGAGAGAGAGGGAGAAGGGAGGACAAGGAAAGATTGGTAGCTGGAGGAGAGTTGTTTTTGACTGTGTGGGAGTGAATGGCACCATGGGCCTTATACAGGCAGACACACACTCCCTACAACAGACACACACAGACACACACACTGATACAAACACACACACAGGCGGACACACAGTCCTAAAACACACAAACAAACACACACACACACATACACTGATACAAACATACACACACACAAACATACATGCTGACACAAACACAACCACACACACACACAGACACACACACACACCCAAACACATTTATATAACATAAACTGACAGCGACACACTAACTCACACACATTATACCCACACATAATTTACTTATAAGCAGACATAGAGACCACAGCACACACACACACACACACACACACACACACACACACACACACACACACACACACACACACACACACACACACACACACACACACACACACACAGCAGCGTGAGCGGCCCTGGCGCCCCTACGTGCGGCCTGGTAACCGTACCCCCAGGGGGTCCCCAGGGGCCTCCCGGGGCTGTACGTTCTGTCTCCGCTGATTCCTGCTGTGAAACGATGCATTCACACTGAGAACCACCTCCCAGACGCATGCTCTCACACCCCCCCCCCCGCACGCAGACACACACTGGACGCACAAACACACACACTGCATGCACAGACACACACACACACACTGCAGGACATGCAGACACACTACGCGCACATGCATACACACTGCACACACACAGACTGCGAGCACAGACACATGCACACACACACTGCACGCGCAGGCATACACACACACACACACTGCACGTGCAGACATACACATGCACACACACAAACACACTGCACGTGTAGGCATACACATGCACACACACTGCACGCACATACACACACACTGCACGAAGACATACACACGTAGACCTGGTTTCTTCAGTTTTCTCTCAATTTCCTCCATCACTCTTCTCTCGCTAGTAAACCCACACACCCACAGACACACACACTGTACACAAACACACAGACCATAGCTGCAATCCAATCCCTTCTATATACAGAGGCCAGCCTGCCATATTCTAATTGTGAGATAAGTAGCAGCAGATCAGAAGGAAACACACAGTGTGTATATCTACTGCAACTTCACGCGGTTCACCAAATAACGCCACAACCACAGCCCTGGAAAATCCCCCCAAAGTTTCCTGTCGGCCCATTGGTGGCTTCCTCCATTTCCGGATTGGACATTGGCTCAATCCATTTTCCCGCCCCTCACTTCCTTGATGTGTGTATGAACAAGATATTGGTTGTGTTGCCTTTGTGTGCGTGGGGAGGGGGGGGGGGGGGGGGGCGTGGGTGGTGTGGGTCTGAGCAGGCAGACGTGCGTTGCTGACCGGCTCTTATTGTGTCTCCTGAGCGTGGGTTTGAGACAGAATGTGAGACTGGGGGCCTGAGAAATGACACTCGTGGGTGCGTGTCTGTGTGTGTGTACACTTCCATGAGCGATGTCTGCCTGTCTGTCTGTCTGTCTGTGTGGGTGTGTTCGTGTGTGTGTGTGTGTGTTCGTGTGTGTGTGTGTGTGTGTGTGTGTGAATGCGTGTGTGTGTGTGTTTGTGCGCATGTGGTTCTGATAAGGACGGCGATGACTACTATGATGATGATGCGCGTGCACGGAATAGCCTTGGCCTCCACATGCGGTTTTCTTCCTTCTCTGCTTTTCTCGCGAGCCCCCCCCGACACATATACCTAACCTGCGCTCGCGCCCCCCCTCGAATCGATGGGCCAAGCCAATCATTAATCAATCCAATTAAATCCCCCCCCCCCCCCCAGGTCGCCCCCCCCCCCCTTCAAATAATCTCTCCGTCGCCCAAACCCACGCAGGAACACACACTCGCGAAGGAGATAGATATATATATATATATATATATATATATATATATATATATATATATATAAAAGTGAGTGAAACCTAATAAGCGCGGCTCCCCAGGGGGACACGCGCACAGAGCCAGATTGAGGCCAGATGTTTCAGATACCGAGAGCCAACAAGGGCCCGCCTGAGCCGGGGTCCATTTATAGGCTTTCACTTACCTCCCCCCCCCGAAGAAAATGTAACAATGGCGCGGCGGTAAAACGCAAGCCTTTAAAACTCATAGGCTGCTTAAGTCTTTGCGGTAGTTTATCCCGCGCGGGACTTTCAGATCAACAACAACGATACGGGCACGAGCCTGCTGCCACACCGCCCTGCCCGACTTTATCATTGTTGTTTCAACTCTGCGGAAACGACACACACACACACACACACACACGCACACCTCATGGAAGTACACACACACACACACACACACACACACACACACACACACACACACACACACACACACACACACACACACACACACACACACACACACACACACACACACACACACACACACACACACACACACACACACACACCTTTAACAAAGGATAACGTTAAAAAGAAATATCGTTCTGCTTTGGTGACCCCACCCCCCTCCTCCCCCCTCTCGAGGAATTGGCCACATCTCAGGGAGGGAGGGAATGGTGTGGGGAGGTGTGATGGGGTGGGGGGGGGGGGGGGGAAAGGGGGAGTGGAGCTAGGCGGACTCGGTTCTGCTCTCGTGTTCTTGTTCGAGGAGATCTTGGCACCGGAGCAGCGCGCGACGGAACTGGACGCTAAGGTGGTGCTGGGCGGCGCGCGCGGTGGTGGTCTGTCCGTCTGTGGTCCGTGATGACGGGCTCGGGCTCGGGCTCGGGTTCGGGCAGACTCCCGCACCTCGGGGTGCTGCTGCTCGCGGCGGTTCTGCTGCAGACGGTGTCCGTGACGGTCACCGTGTTGTACTTCTCCAGTGCGCTCAGCTCGGTAAGGAAAAGACACTGGAAGTTTTTAACTTATTTAAAAAAAGGTTCAGAGAGGAACGCGGTTACCCTGCTCCGCGGACCGTTCCCGTTCCCAGTTACCCTCCGCGTTCCCGGTTACCGTTCGTGGTTGGAACGGGTAAACGTGGACCCAACGCACGAGCGACGCGCGTCCTTCTGTACACTTTACAGATTTACGCCTTTAATAATTAATAAACGACTTGTCGTTTTCAGTGCAGTCTGCAGTGTTCATGAAGTAGAGAGAATAGAGTGGTTGTTTTCTTGAGAAATGGGGAAGAGCCATAAAGCGACTGAGCACGAGGAAGTATTCAGCCCTGCCAGTAAACAGGCCTGCTGGGTCACACATCATATCAGGGTAGGGATGGATGACAGTCTGGGTTATTAATGTTATTATCGTGATCGGAAACAGATTTCCTCGCTTTGCTTTGTCAAGGTGCAGTCCAGACAATCTAGACCCATCATTCTGTCAACTGGAGGAACTTAATTACGCGTGTTATCTAACAACCTAACAATAGCCGATCGGAAAATAGAGCCACGTTGTTAATATTTGTGTATAGGCCTAGGCTGTTTTAAAATATGATGATGGATTCATTCGTCATCTGCAGACGTGCAGGTAAACAAACCAACAGGCATTGTCGTTATCTTGTCTCGGCCTTTGTTAATGTTTTACTTGGCTCTTGGAGTTCGTTTTTTTTCTTTAAGAGCCTCGACATGTAAGCCCCTGTTTGAAACTCTGTGTGTGTGTGTGTGTGTGTGTGTGTGTGTGTGTGTGTGTGTGTGTGTGTGTGTGTGTGTGTGTGTGTGTGTGTGTGTGTGTGTGTGTGTGTGTGTGTGTGTGTGTGTGTGTGTGTGTGTGTGTGTGTGTGTGTGTTTAGATGAGGGAGACGTTCGCGCGGAGCAGCGTGTCTTGCTTTACGCGCGGCGACCCGTCGGCGAGCGAGACGCGGGGCGATCCGTGCTGGCAGGTCACTCAACAACTGCACGCGCTCATTGAAAAGGTATGGCGGGCATCTGGTGTCCTGTGTGCACGCATATAATTGCGCGCAAACACACACTGGTGCGTAAACGCACAAACACACACGACATAATGCCACACACACGGAGAGACGCACATATTGACAGATACAAAGACACATACAGACAGACACACGCCACAGACACACAAACATACATACATACATACATACATAGATATAAAGCTACACACAGATGTACAGCCACACAAATACCTAACTGTATAGCACACACGTTACCCCCTGGGTTTTTTAATTAGTCATTCTTAGTTGTTTTATATGATACGTCGGCCTGTTTCCCGTGAGTTGTTTCCCTGGCAGAGGTAAACAGGAAGCAAGGGTGAACTGATATCTCACCACTGTCTTGTTGAGGGGGGGGGGGGGGGCAACAAACAATGGGCCCCTTCATGGCTGGAAACGTGATGTGGTCCAATCAGCACTGGAATGCACTCACCTGGCCCTGTTACACACGCACACACACGCACATACAGACATACCAACGCACACACATACGTACGCACATACATACGTACATACACGTACATACACATGCACACACGTACACACAAGCACGCGCATACATACAAACACGCGCGCGAACGTACGGACATACATACACACACACACTCAGGCATGCACGCACGCACGCAAGCGCATACAAACATACCCACATGCACATAGCACGTTTGCAATGCGCCCTATATACATTGTCCAGAATGTTATACATCATGTGTGTCCGTAGGCATTTCAACATTAGGGATTTCTGCACTTAGTCATGTTCAATGAAAACTAACAGAAACCTTTGTTTTAAATTTATATCACATCTATAAAATGATTAAAAAACAAAGATATCACAAGCATGGCCACAACATCTGTCTATTGATTATTGTTAATCGTTTACTAGAAGCTACAACGTACTTAAGAAAGAATGACAGGTGTTTGTCTCCGGGTTGACCCCAGGGTTACCCAGCATTAATCGCACACTGGTCCCAGTATGCTAACCACCGTCTGTCCTCCACAGTCCATGTCTCAGCGCTACCAGGGCCAGATCTCGTCCGCCGTGAGAGGTGAGCACCCAACCGACCGCACCAGTTAGACCTGCCGGTTAACGCTCACGGGACAATAACAAGCAATCGCTCAGTCACAGCTAAGGTCACAGCTTAGCTTCCGGTATGTCATTGTGTTGAATCTGAGAGGCCTGGGTTTGAGTGAGTCTCTAGGTAGTTGTCGTAGAGTTAAAAAAAAAAAAAGATTGAAAGAAAGAAAAACGGGGGATTGTGTTACCTCGAGGATGTCTGCGATTTTTTTTATTTTTTTTCATATTCACACACATGTTGAAATATATATTTTTATACACACACATGCACTTGGCACAACAAATCTGCGGAAAAACATCACTTTTCAGCAGGAAGAATGCAGAGGTTTAATAGGCTTATTGTAAACTGCTATTCTGTGGCTCAGAGGGATGTCAGGGCAGGATGGCTTGTGTTCGAATACCTTTGTGATTATTATTGTAGGAGATAACTTCAGATTCAGACTAGACGCCTTTACTTCAAAAGGATTTGATTCTCAACCCCAACTGGATTCAACCTTTCTATTTTGTTTACAAACCGGTTGTGGTTCTTTTTCAATCAAAAAACATTAGCCTATCGTACTTTAAACTTTGTTAAAATCCACGGGCAGTATGCTCCTCATAAAAGAGAAATGTTTCTTCTTTCAAAGATTAACCCCCAAAACTCTGATCTCTCTTTCTTTTGATAACCCTTATTAGCTATAGAATGAATTATAGATTCACAACTTCCAACTTAAAAGGTATGGTAGGCAATTTGGTGAAACCAGCCAGGGTTAGCCACAACTTTGAAAGTTTCATACTAAAACCTCCAAAGCCACTCCCCCAAAACAAGTGACATGCTCGCTAGCTTTAGCAATAGGTCTGCCTGGCATGTCGACCGCGGTCTTGTGCAATCCGTGCACAGGTAGGTAGGTAGGGAGACGGACAGGTAAACCGGCCAATCATTTTATTCAGGCCGAATGAAATAACTGAACTCTCCTTTAGCTAACATGTTGTACCTTCTGCTTCCCGCCGACCAGATGAGGTTTCCCGCGTGCTTCCCTCGCTAGTGGCGGATGAACCGCCCCCCCACCGTCCCAAAGTGGCCGCCCACGTCACCGGCAGCTTCGTACCCCCGATGGGCGGCGGCGGCAGAGGTTAGCATGCTAGCATATACATATAGTTTTAATGTTTTTACAATACAAGTTTGTGACAATAGGTTAGCATGTCAACCTGTTCAGAGTTCCCCTAAACTCTGCATTGCCTCCCCGTTACCCCCCACACACACAACCCTCTTACGCACTTATTGTATGTTGTTCATCCTGGAACTTAATGTAGGCACTTATTGTATGTTGTACGTCCTTGCACTTAAGAATAGCACTTAGCATTGTGTAGCATCTTATCCTAGCTAGCTTTGTTGTGTACGGGGAATGGGTTAGAGTTCCCATGACATGCCACCAGGTGTGAGTGTGATTAGCCGTAACAAGCCAAAAAATCTGTCTCTTATGACATCTAGAGTGGGCGTATCCACCTAGACATGTGACGGAGAGATGAGCAACGTTTACTACAGTCCACTGGTTAGGCTGGTAGTCTGATCTATCCAGCACACATTTACTTGGACATGCCCACTTGTGATGTCATAAGAGACAGATTTTCGAAACGGCTAATCACACTCGCACCCGGTGGCATGTCATGGGACATTTAACCTGCTTTGCACTTGGTTCTATGAAGATCCTTACTGTACCGACAGCAATATATTATTGTTTCTCTTTCTTCTGACAAATGTACTTATAGTAAGTCGCTTTGGATAAAAGCGTCTGCTAAATGCCCTGAATGTCAATGGAACATGGTTTGCAAATATTAGCATTTGTATAATATGAGAGCTTCTAAGGCATGTATCACAGTGTGGTATCATGTTCGATTAGTTTCACCATAGGCTAGGTGTGTTTTCAATTATCAGAAACAGAAGGAAGGCGGATGGTTTTGAACTCAACACACACAAGGGATGTTCTCCTGGCCCTGAAGTGTCTGCTGAACACCTGTACTCCTTCTTTAGCTAACGGCGTTCCTCCCCTCCTGGTTTCCACATAGATGGGTTGGCGGGATATGTCGTTTTTATTGTTGTTTCCTTTCCTGTGTTTTGGACGCTTTCGCCGCTCCAGCTGTCCGTGTCTATTTCCAGTGCGCTTTGGAAAATCGTTTATCTAATGATACTATTATCAGATCATTAGCATCAACAACACATGATTCCGTTTATCGGAAATATGAACGTAAAAAAATAAAGAAAACGGTTGATTTTTAAACCATCAAAGATAAACAATAATAGTTTGGCCTACTTGTTGAAGGGAAAGTATTTGATACGTCTGTCAATCAAGCAATTATAACTGTATGTGCATACTATGTACGTGATGTAGTCGGGCATCAGTATAACACCAGGTATTGATAAGGGCTACTGGGCGCACTATCCGAGCCGGAGCGATCATTGGAAATAAAATTAGGATTTAGTATAAAACTGTCTCTCAACTTTATCACAATTCCCCTAAAATTGACGTTTAGGAGACAGGCAGAGGACGCGCCGACCCCGTACCAAATGGGAGGGAATGCAGATGGTCTGCCAACCGCTTTCTTCGATGTTTACGTCCATCTCTTTGTTCCTTGGTCGGAACGTTCCTAACGAGTAAACCTGAGCTATAATTGGTTTATAGTCACTCTGCTTGACCCCCAGGGGGTGTGTGTACTGTGTTTACATTTACGGCATTTAGCAGACGCTTTGAATCGAAAGCGACTTACAATAAGTACATTTGTCACAAGAAATAGAAACAACAATATATCGCTGTCGGTACAGTAAGGATGATCATGGAACCGAGTGCCAAGCACTAACAATCACTAGGTTAACCCATTCCCTGTTTTCAACAAAGACAGCTTGGATAATATGCTACACAA
Source organism: Gadus chalcogrammus (assembly GCF_026213295.1). NCBI lineage: Eukaryota > Metazoa > Chordata > Actinopteri > Gadiformes > Gadidae > Gadus > Gadus chalcogrammus. The sequence continues at coordinate 19,106,419 of NC_079434.1, read as the reverse complement.
TGCTAAGTACTGTTTCTAAGTGCAAGGACGTACAACATACAATAAGTGTGCAAGAGGGTTGTCGGGAGGATGTAAGGGGGGGAGGCTATGCAGAGTCTTGGTGAATTCTGAACAAGTGAGGCTTGAGTCTTTTGGCAGAATCTGGTGAGCGACTGACATAGGCAGGGAGCTCGTTCCACCACTGCGGTGCCAAAACCGAGAAGCTTTGATTTGTTGTGACTTCCAGCGAGGATCACTCATTGGGTGGCTGCTCTGCTGTCCTTCCTCCACCTCAGGCTCTCCCAGCCGTCGGGTGCAGGGCCAAAAGATCTCCTGGTGGGAGGGGCGGAAGGGCCTGGCCTTCCTCCAGGACGTCCAGCTGTTGGACGGGGAGCTGGTGGTCCCCCGGCCTGGCCTCTACTACGTCTACGCCCAGACCTACTTCAGACACACTCACCCCGTGGCGGAGGAGGAAGACAAAGAGCAGCCGGAGAACCAGGGCGACCGGGACGTCGGAAAGCCCCTGCTGCAGTACATTTACCAGAAGGTGAGGTGTGGACCGCTTTTGGGCGGGCCGCCATTGCATAAAAAAAGGCCTCCTTCCACATGATGATGATCATCATCATCGGCTGATGTCACTTTGCCTTCGCCTTAGTCTCTCTTTCATCGCTGAGCTCGGCTTGGAATGTTTCTTATAACCTCTCGCCCCCTCCCTGTCCACCACCAGACACTCCCCATGAGCAGTTTTTTTTCTTCTAACATTTCGTCATACTTAAGTGGTTATATTTCACTGTGGTGACGTTACCATGTGGACGGACCTTGCTGAACCCAACGATAAACCCTCAGCCTGAGAGGTTGGGGCCTCTGCGATTTACAGATTCTATGCCTGGATGGGAGGCCTCCAGAGAGCATTGGTGAAGGGGAACGAAAGAGACGCCGCCAACGTACTGTCACACAGGAAGTGATGGGTGGTTTACATACGGTACGAGGAAGACCTCCAAGAACAAGTAGCAGGCCGTCAGCGGAAAATATCCTGACTGTGGAGAAAGTTCCACAGTCCAAAGAGCAACGAGCAGTCTCATTCAGGCCTGAATAGAACATGACAAGCCTTTGGAAAGCTGGACGGTCGTCAGTAGCGCAGTAAAACAGTCGGAGGTCTGTGTAAACTCTGCTGGACTTGTCAAGACAACTAGGATGAATGGATGGGTGTCAAAGTGGTGGAGTGCGGCCCTTGGAAGGGCCCTCCATTACCAGGAACCTGTCGGGTTCAACCTAAACATGCCAATACATGCAGACGACGGATATTTATAATCTGTCACGTTATATTAGCTGGTTCTTAATCGTTGTTTGGAAAATACACAAAGTAGCAATTAGTATCCGAACATTTCTGCGAACTGTGGGTCACGTCGTGTTGAGGGCTGATCGTTCATCGTCCCATTAGCTGCGTTGGTTTTGGCGGACTCAGGTATGCGTTCGTGGAGTTGTTGCATTTCTTTATAATAAGCACATGCTTTCATTGTTATTTTAAGTCTCCCTAGGTTTCATTGTTGTTGAAACTAAAATAGGTTTGCTCGCCAACGTCGACAGGCTGGTCCCGAGGAGGTGGAATTTCCCCATGTTCGACAAGTTGCCTGCAAGTAACGTCCTGTCAAGCAAGGCTTCAAGTGAAATTGAAAGCACTGCTTTCAATGTCACAGCACAATTGTCGTTGTGTTTTTAAAGAATCACACATCTCAGTATAAGCTTATGTAGTTCAAAAGTTGTATTTTTAAGTTAAAGATATTTAACAGATATATCCAAGGTATAAGTTCCAGCGAGTCTAGCCGTATATACCTGCCAGTGTTGTCATTGGGTGCAATAGTGAAGGCACCTTGTAAATCAGCCTCCTCCAAAACAAAACTCACACGCACAGTGAATCAGGCTGCCAAAATAACTGGCTCCCCCCCGACCCTCTCTATCTGAACTGTACAGCCGTGATAAGGAAAGCCAACCTGATCGCAGAGGACACCCTTCACCCCCTCCATCACTCATTCCGGCTGCTACCATAAGGCAGGCGTTTCAATCAATGTACACCTGGCCTGTGAAAACAGCTACAAGGAATCCTTCATCCCCTCTGCAATAGCCCTACTGAACAGAGACCACAGTCAGCTGATACCTCAACACCCATGTCTTGTCTTGTCTTTTATTTCTGTGTGAATGGTTATTTGGGACTGGAGCAATGCCAAAGAAAAAATTCCGTCACCCTTGCGTTGAGTATTATCTTATCTTCCCCTTCCCCTCCAGATGAACTCTTACCCGGATCCCATCCTGCTGATGAAGACGAGCCGGACGTCCTGCTGGTCTCGCGGTTCCCAGTTCTCTCTGCACTCCGCCCACCAGGGGGGGCTGTTCCCGCTCAGCACGGGGGACCGGCTCTTCGTCACCGTTAGCAACGCCTCTGCCGTAGACATGGACGAGAAAAGCAGCTTCTTCGGGGCTTTCCTTGTCAGCTAGCGTGTGCGTGCGTCTGGCGCGCATGCATGGGCGTGTCCTAATGGATTAAAAAGGGCGGGAAACGTAGACATTTCTGGAAGGGAAGTCGAAGTGAATTCCCTCTTTGTTTTGTTGGCCCTTTTAAAAAGGCAGATAAAAACGTTTGGCTACCTTTGCTACTGGGGTAGATGTGTGGGCGTGAGAGGGACTATGCCAAGATCATCTCAAATCAAATGTGTTTTAAAGTAAACAAGGCCAGCTAATGTAGCAGTTTGTTAAAGTGTGCTTTATATCTGGGGAGGGACTGAGTTTATGTGTGCATGCCTTTCTGCATACCATATCCCACGTAATGCAGAAAGGCGAGGGGTAAACAAATAAACAGAAATGCACATGCTTGATTCATTTCTGATGTTCGGGAAATGAAAAGAAAGCTGATACCTTTGTTATGTCGTTATGGATTATCTCCAATGATGCTCCTTTTATCGTTTTGTATTTCTCATTCTTTGCCGCTTGTAACACGCGACTTCCGGTTCTTTCTCCTTACTGGGTCACGAACCGGAAGTTGTACGTACATCGGGCACATTTATTCGTCGACGCAAATCGTTTTTTTTCCTTCAAACCAGCCTAAGCGTACTTCTTCATAAGCACGTTAGATCTTAATGTAGCTCTATGGATCAATACAGATTAAATATGATGGGCTTTTCAGCTGTTCTCTAAATATAGGACCACCTCCTGTATTTTTATACTTTGTTTATGAATGTATATATAATTTTTGAGAGAGATTGAGGCGTAAATGACCTGTTTTTTAACAGATCAAAACGTACCAAAAATAATGATATTTGAAGTGTGTGAGCAGTTTGTCAGTGCCAAAAAAAGTCTGTTTTGTGTTTTTTTTTTTTCATTTCAGCAGATTCTACCAAAAAGAAAAAAAGTCTTAAATGTGCCGATCTGGTTGAAACTAAATGTGAATGTAAATAGCAACTGCGTGTATATATTTGAAATAAAGATATCGTGCGATGGTTGCTGGTCTGGTTTTCTGCAGAGCTGCTTAATACATTAGAGACATGAGATATTACAACTGGAGATATCACAGTGCATACCAGCATCAATCCCCGTCCGGGATTACCAACAGGTGGTCTTATTTGGTAACAGGTTGTCCACGATTACACATAGCCTGTTCCTTGTTAACCCTGTTCTAGGTTAGTCAAAATATATTTTATATAGAATGATGCGTCATTGTTAGGATTATTCCAATATTCCTAAAACAATCCCATAGTGATTATCTTTGTTATGCATTGCATGTTTAACCCTCTTTTTCATCTCCTACTGAGAGGGACCTGTACCGGGCTTAGAGACGGGATCTTCAAATAAATGATGAAATGCTCTCCTAAGGGGATCTGGAGACCCACCGAATGGTTATACTCACACATGTGGTCGCTTCCTCCGACAGACGTCATTCTTCGTGTCACAACGCAGGCTCCAAACACACAGTCATCCAAACCAACATACAAGTCAGTGTACAAAAAAAGTCGACAATTTTTCGATTTTCTTTTTTGTGGAAATATGTTACAGTTATATTACATGTTTTTAATGCCCCGTGGGGAAACAAGTCATTCGAAGACATCAGTAACTAACACTAACAAGACAGCAACATCATTGAGACGCAGACTGTGCAGAGCAGGAACGTCTGACAGCCCGCAGGGGGCGCTCGACCGCCCGCTGCGCAACCTACGCTGGAGGTGACGTCACAATAAATACTGCGGATATTGTTAACATAACTTATTACAAAAAAAAAAACACCAAGGGGAAGTTATGGTCCTCCTTCGAGTCCTTCTGGTGGATTAGCAGCAGGTGCGAAGCTTCCAGGGATCCGAACCAACAACGAAATGTGGAGTGGACCCCCCACCAAGACCACTCAACAACTCTCAAAGGGTGTCTGACACGTGGAAGACAAAAGACTAGAATACTACGTCCACAGTATTTATTTGAGCTGTACCTGGCCAGAGTGGGCGGGAATAAGGTAAATTATATTAGTGCTTGGCTTCAATTGATTTTGTAGTGTCACACGTAGACCAGCTCGTTCCACCATTCCCAGTATACATGCAGTTAAACATGTAGTGGCTGGACTGGACTGATTCATTTCATGTGTCTGAATTACATCATTCAAACTGGGAAAGCACTTCAAAATATAAGTTGGTCGAGGCTGATAAATAGATAAATATAGTCTGTATAGTCAGTGTCAAATTGTCAACATTTTTGTGACTAATGCAGAATTTTAAAGTTCATATTTTTTTGCACTATCATTATTGACCAAATGTAGTAAGTGGCTTGGAATCTCCAGCCACGTTTAATTACCATCTCATGGTTCCTGACGATCCCACACTGGACCAGCCAGCTTGAATAAACACGGAAGTCACACTTCAAATCTCTTGACTTCAGTGAAACGTATCTTGCCGAGAAACAAGTCCACCCCATCCAACGGCTTTCCTCAGTTTAATGTAACTTATAAAATAGATCATAAAATGTCCTCTTGAATGGAAACCGTTGTCCGTATAAAAAAAAGTTTTTTCCTCTTATATAAATTACACAAGTCTGTTATGATGATGCCTCCATCTCACCATTCATACACATACACACACATTTATACACACACACACACACACACACACACACACACACACACACACACACACACACACACACACACACACACACACACACACACACACACACACACACACACACACACACACACACACACACACACACACACACAGGGGGGTTGGGGGGGGCATGGTTGGACTCTACCTGGCCAACATTCCTGACAAACGAGACATGCTCTAAACATTACCAACAGTAGAGGCCCACCCCCCACCTCCTCCTCACTGAAATGATATTCTTGAACATACAGTAATGCTACAGATCTCTCTCCGCCTCGCTTCCTGATCCACCATGTGAAACCACCCTCGGCAACCGTGGGGCGCTGTCTCACCGCGTAAAACCACCCGCAGCCACCGGAGGGCGCTGTTTCACCGTGTAAAACCATCCGCAGGCACCGGGGACGCTGTTTCACTATGTAAAACCAACGGCAGCTGTCACACCAAATTTGTACCGGAGGCCGAATTTGTACCGCCCACGTTATCAGTTGTCCGTTGGACAACTGATTACGTAAAGGTTGTCCGTTGCCAGGCATGTTTCAAAAAACATTCGCGCTCATGTTGCCAAAGACGAAATAACATAATACAGATAACGTATCGCGAGATAACACTTGTTTTTACATTATATTTGTATTGTATTTAATTGTTTTATCGAATTTAGCTAGTAAACTGAGTGTTTAAAGTGTACCATTGTTTATATTTGTATTGTATTTAATTGTTTAATCGAATTTAGCTAGTAAACTGAGTGTTTAAAGTGTATTCGTTAGTCTCGTCGTCGCTCGTCGTTCGACGCGATCGCAACGTTCGACGCAATCTCTGTTGCCAGGCAGGTTTGGAATGGATTACGTAGGCGGTACAAATTCGGCCCCCGGTACAAATTTGGTGTGACACAGCCACTGGGGGGGCGCTGTTTCACCGTGTAAAACCACCAGCGGCCGACGGGCGGCGCTGTTCCTCCTCTGTCCTCACTGTAGCTGCCTTATTTGGGCGCCACCGCCGCTCCGCACTGTCAAGGTGACGGGGGGGGGGGGGGGGGTGCCCTAACAGTCAAAGCGCATCTCCAACGAGTCGTCGAAGACCCGGTTGTCGTGGCCCGCCCCCGACAGGAAGGCGGCGGTGACGGGGGTGCCCGTCGCCGTGGTGACGTTGATGAGGGTGTTGCCGGGGGCGCTGGAGGAGGGGCTACGCAGGGCGGCGGCGGTGATGCTGGTGAGGTTGATGCCGAGCGTGAGGCGCGTCTGCTCCAGGGCCTTCTCCGGAACGGCGAAGGCCTCGAGCTTCTTCTCGCCGTTCGCCATGTAGGAGTTCTGACAGCCGCGGCAGATACAGTCCAGACACGCCTACAACATACATAATACATACATTATAGATATCATATACACATTATATAGATACACTAAAAGAGTTCTGACAGCCACGGCAGATACAGTCCAGACACGCCTACAACATACACAATACATACATTAGATATACATTATAGATATCATATACATTATACACACTATATAGATTATATAGATACACTAAAGGAGTTCTGACAGCCGCGGCAGATATATTCCAGAAACGCCTACATATTACATACATTATATATATATATATATATATATATATATAATGTATATATCAATCATTCCCAAAGTGGTCTGTGATGGTACTGCAGATAGTCCATGGAAAACCAAAATAAAATATAAAATAATCTTTAATTTTAACATTCACTTTGCCACAAAATTCCCATAAAGATATGTGGCATCCGTTGTGTGCAGCTACCTTTAGTTTAACGAGCCTTCTGTGCTGATGCTGTGACCAGTTGTTGTTAGTGCTAGTAGGCCTTTTAAGAGGTTATTCAGGTAGGAGGCTTGTTGAAATATTTTATAATGTGTATTATGAGGTGGTCCAGACTCCAGGGAAACAAACCACAAATCCACCACAACACATCTAGATCTAAATACTACAACAAAGGACGGAATGGTTACCAAAAAATGCAAAACAACAGAAAAGAGGATGAAGGCTTTTAAAACGTGACAAAAACATTAAGACTCGGGTTCACAGGTGGAAGGTTTCCTTCCCCTCAGCAGAACCGAGTCTCCGCCACCTCCTACTCCGGGGGGAAACAAACCACAGCTCCACGACCACACCACACCGGTTCCTCACCTTGCGGTTGGAGTAGCAGGGGCACCGCTGCCCCCTGCAGGTCAGCACCGACGGGTTCTGCGTCGCCCGGCCGCACTTGCAGCCCTTCTTCTCCACGGGCTTCTTGTACAGGGGCTTGGAGGGACTGGGCGGGTGGGCGACGGGGTGGGCGTGGGGGTGGGGGCCCGGCAGGCGGTCTCGTGGCTGGGGGCGGGGCTTGGGGGCCCCCTGCCTGGCCTTGCTGTAGGCCTTTTTGGGGCCCCCGTGGTGCTCCACTGTCTTTTTCAGTCCCTTGCTGGAGACCAGCACAGTCTTGCCCACCTTGGGGGGCCCGCCGTTGGGCACTGGGGCCAGGTGGGGCAGGGGTTGGTGGGGGGCGGGGTGGGGGAACTTGGGCTCTCGCTTGGCGGTGGGGGGTGCGGCGGAGGCGGAGGCGGTGGTGGGGGGGGCGGCCCCGGGGCCGGGTTGGTGGGGGGGGGCGCTGGGGGCCAGCAGGGGGCTGCGCAGCAGGCTGGAGATGGGGAGGGGCTGGAGCTTCTCGCTGTCGCTCTCCGAGCGGGAGCGCTTGCGGTGGCAGCGAGGGGGGGCGCGGGGGGCTGCGGGGAGGGGGGGCCCCTGGTGCCGGGGGCCGTCCTCCGGTGGGAGGGAGGGGGTGAGGCGCGAGGAGTCGGGCCCCGCGGGGCAGTGGGGGCCGTTGAAGCTGGGCCGGGGTACGGCCGGGGAGGAGCGGCCGGGCCGGGGGGGCGCGGGGTCGGGAGGGGTGGAGGAAGGCACCGGGAGGGGTACGGGGGCGTGGCAGGGGGCGGGGATGGGGGCGGGGTCTGTGTCCAGTGTCCGGAGCACCTCCTCCACGCTCAGCAGCAGCGAGCCGCCGCCGCCGCCTCCGCCACCGCCGCCGCCGCGCTTCAGGTTCTCGCCGAACGCCGTGATGTCACACAGCCCCGCCTCGCCGCTCGCCGTGAGACTCACGCACATGGGCAGCTCGTCCCCGAAGGCCTCCTGCTTCAGCACGCCGCCGCCGCCGCCGCCCGTCTCCATGGCGACGCACTGAAGCCCCTCCTCCACCGCCACCTCCTCCTCCCCCCCCCCAAGGCCGTTACACCGGTGCAGCCCGTTCACGTTCACGCCCGCGGAGCTCGACTCCTCCCCCCCCCCCTCCTCCTCGGGGGCGCCCACAAATAGCCCCCCCGCCGCCGCCGCTGCCGACTCCTCCTCCTCCTCCGCCTGCTCCTCAACTCCGGCTCGTCCCGCCTCCGGAGCCGAGGCGTCCTGCGATTGGCCGGCCGCCCCGGCATCCGCCGCCGCCGCCGCCGCCACGGCCTCCTCGTCGTCGGGGCGTTGGCCCTCGGCGAGGGTGAGGCCCTCGTCGAGAATGGCCCGGAGGTCGGGCGAGTCTCCGGCGGCCGTGGCGATGTGCGGCGCCAGCGGCGACTGGGCGATGTAGAGGCACAGCTTCCTGTAGCAGTGCACCAGCAGGGACAGCTGCCGGTTCTCCCGGAAGCGGGAGTAGTCCTTGCACCAGCTGCACGACGGCTTCAGCTGCATGCGCCGGCCCTTGCAGCCGCGGCACACGTAGTGCTGGCATGACGAGTCCGTGGGCGCGATGGGGTCCTGCAGTAGGTTGCCTGGACGACCGCGGAACGACAACGACAACAGATTCAGTGACTGGGATTTACTTTGTGAGGCTCGGCTTACCTCGACGGTCAGATAGCAGCAGCGATACACGATAAAGTGAATGAAGATAAGTGGGTGTAGCAGCATCGATAGATCACAGTAATAAATAACGAGGACGTCGTTTCGGAAGAACGTCAACAACAGGGTTTATTGAACGGATAAATCTTCCCACATACTGCGGGAAGATTTCATACAAATCAAACGAGCGCTACCACTCAAAACGATGTCTGCCGGCATTTACAGCAGGGGCACGGAACTCTGTTTCTGCTTCACCCCTGCTGGCAATACACTATAAGCCCACCTGGATAAATTAATACACTCAAAGGAAAAGTAGTTAAGTCCTCAAAGTGCTGGCCGCAGAGTGCAGGAGACACCTGTTCCAGGTGCATGGTTATAGGTTGGGATTTTTCTTTTTTTGAAGAGTAGAAAATCTGCCACGGATAGCCTGTGAGACAACTACTCTTTCAGAGGAGCTTCCTTAGCAACCGCTGGTTGTCAGGGTATGCAGCTGCCGAAGGAGGAGGGGGGGGGGGAGGCAGGGAGAGAAAGTCCATTCATTGAATACAAAAAAAAACACTCACGCATACCGCTGTGCATACTCTCACACACGCACGCACGCACTGTGCCGCCCCTACGGATGAATTCGTTTGCGGTGTTACTATGCGTGGAATTTCTGTCTTATTCGCAGTTATTAAATATTTATAGCAAAATGCGGATGGATACTTTAGGGGGAAAGGCTATTCCTGTAGCGCTCTCCACCTGACGAGAAGAGTCGTGCAGCCGTGAACCACATTATTATTCCCTCCTTCCGCGGTAGAGGGTAGGTCCAGGCACTCCCAATGAAAACATCACTCATATTAGTCCGCTTTCACCCCATAAGGACATAATCAAATCACCAGTCCAGTATTATTAAAGATAATTCACAATACCTTTTACAAGAAACAGCGAGGGGGGGGGGCAAATGACGTCAGAACATGACTGTCAACACCGAATTCGGGCATTAAAACAATCGATATCGATCGAACACGAGCACATAGGACATAGGCAGGCAGCGGGACCTTGGGATGGGGGAAGACCACTGATGGGAGTCCCACAGGGGGGGTGTGTCATCACGGCAAGCACACAACCAGAAGGCGTATTCCGGTGGACGGTGCGAAGGCGAATTAAAGAACCCAATTAAGAAAGACAAAAACACACACTTACCACACACGAGGCAGGAAAGGGACTGCCGGAAGAAGGGGAGCAGCTTGCAGAGCTCTGCGAGGGCCCGGGGGTCTCGCGGATCACACTGCAGCACCGACCGGCTCGCGGACACGTAGAGAGCGGTCGCGTTCACCGGGTTCATGTCAGCTCCCTCGCCCGGTGTCCGGGAGACGACGCGTTAAAACGAAACAGCCCACGGTGCACAGACCGAACCGATAGATCGGCGAACTATCCGCGGCGGGAGTAGGCGGTCTGTCGCTCCCGGGGTGCGTGTGTCTGTTTGTGTGTGTGCGTGGCCCAGAGATCGACGGGAGCGCGTGAGCGTCTGAGAGAGCATAGATGAATGGATGAAATCTCCATGCACCATCAAGTTCAGTGGTCTGAATATGAATGCCACATGCATAGTCCGTGCACGGTCAACAACAATCCGGGGTGGGTGTGTGTGTGTCTGTGTATGTGTGTATCTCCGTTACATCCAATCCATCGTTACGCTGATCTGATTATGCGATACAACAACACCGAGTGCGGGTTCCTCCTCCCAATTTGAAACAAGTGCATTAAAGATGAGGTGTGCACCCTTGCAGCGCTGCATACCAGTGTATTCATCCAAGGTCCAGTTTCAGTTTATGACAGTATATATAGAGCTAGAACGAAACAATACATCGCTGCGTGACGTCCTTTACTCCGGCGGAGAGCCGTGGCCTCACTACTGCCTTGCACAAGCCACGAAATTCACACAGAATCCGCTCGATGTGCGTGTCCAAAGAGTGCAGTTTTACTGAAATTTCCATATTCTGCTCTATGCATGCTCGTCGGGTTTGGGGTGGGCCCCGGTCTCATTGCACACCACGCGTTGTTCCAGACCGAGGCGTCGGAGGAGGAGCGCAGGCCGTGCGCCCTGCAGCCTGGCTCGGGCTGTGTTATTGATCGGCTTCGAAAACAAAACAGGCCTCTCCGGCTTCAGATGGGCTTTAGGGCGAAAATGTGGGGCGCCTAGGTAGATGTGGTGCGATCTGTCCGACCAGGAGGGCATGCGGGTATCGGGGGGAAATCGGAATCGAGTTCGACCACTTCCCCAGCGCAGGAAAAACGAAGCCCTTGAAAGCCTCGGTCTCGAGTGACAAGTGTGGCCGCCCGAGAGCTCCCTGCACGCCGGGAACAAAAACAGGCCGCTCGTTACTTTTTCTCTATCGGTTACACTCTGCCTCTGTTCGGGCTTCTCTGCGTTTGGATGGTGCAGAGTCAACATCTGCGTCTTGACAGAATTGTATTCCGTCTTCCAGTAACGGTAAAAACGCCGTTGTGTTGTTGAGGAATTGTGGCGAAATATTCCTATTTGGGTACGTTGCTATCGTTAGCCGCGCAGTGTTTCTCAAACCTCCCGTCGCTTCTCGGGTAGAAAACAGGGGGCGCCGTTTCGCAAGTCTCGCGAGAACAGACCATACGCGGTTATTTAAAAATATCAAATTTAGTCTAGTCAGGTGTGTGTGTGTGTGTGTGTGTGTGTGTGTGTGTGTGTGTGTGTGTGTGTGTGTGTGTGTGTGTGTGTGTGTGTGTGTGTGTGTGTGTGTGTGTGTGTGTGTGTGTGTGTGTGTGTGTGTGTGTGTGTGTGTGTGTGTGTGTGTGTGTGTGTGTGTGTGTGTGTGTGTGTGTGTGTTTCTAATTATGTTGAGTTCTACATTATTATTATATTATTATTGTATTATTGTTCTGTCAAATAGATTACCAGCAAAAAAATAATTTAGCCTCCAATAATACTGGTTTTATCTGGACTCACACGTATAACAAAGCAAGCCTTTAGAGCAACAAGCTGAATTGAGGATGCTAAATAAGTAAATGTTGCAAAACTATGAAATAAAAGGTTACAATTATTCAGGAAAATGTTTTTAAAATATCATTCACCTATCATAAAACAGTAAATAATTTCTTTATAATGTTTTGCTTTTAATAATGTCCTTCATTAGGCTATATCTTATGTAGCCTATTTTGTAACTCTTTATTTCACATTTGCATCATTTCTCAGTAACGTGATGTTGTCTTTTACTACGTGATCCAAATTAAACTGCTCGTTCCATGAGTCGGATTCCTCGCGTGCGCTTCATTCATATTTCAGTCTTGTCCCACGCATTCATCGTTCGCGACGCAGTGCAGTTATTATTACTACGCTGACCACGGACACTAATAATAGCAGGCTATTCCGGTGCAAGTTTACATTCTAGTGTTGTGGACATTACGCGCGGACGGGGAAGTGGCTCCCCGTTTGTGATGGGTCACAGGGTGATTCTTGTTCTGTCGAGTACACTCATAATAGGCTACAGCCTTAGGATAAATGTGGCACATTCCTTAATACCTAGGCTACGACATTCCCCAGCATACAATTGAAAAAAAGAAAAGGCTGATTTAACAGACTTAAAAGCTATTAGCTAAAATAAAATTAATCAAAACTAATAATATTCCTCAACTTTGTCCATTGAATTTTTTTAAATATCAAATCTAGTGGCTGAGTAAAATTACCATAACAAGCAAGGGTTACAAATAACGGGAGTAGCCTACTTCGCTGTATTTATTTGTGATTTATTTCCTCTTAAATTTTCATTCCCTTTTTTCTTCAATATATAATAAGGCCAACAACTTAACCAACCCCTTACCTTATCCCTGACAAACTACCATAACCACTTAAGGGCCCCTATCCCTCACCCCGACCCCTTAACCCATCTAACACCTAACCCAAACACCTTAACCCGATCACTGGACCCACCTTGTCTCTCAGCCTACAGGAACAGTGAAAAGCAGAACTCTATACGGCTCTACCCCAACTATAAACGATTACATCTTTCGTTTGATGTGAAAACTTGATGCTTTTATGATTTCATACTTCGGCCATATACATGTTGCTTCTGACTGCATAAGGGGAAATGCAATAAAAGGCCTCAGTTCATAATGGATGGTGCGTTGTAAGGTATAGCATTACAAATGCTAACACAGCACACCGCAAAGCCATAAGTGCCATGCCTGAACTGTTATTACTGCTTTCAATTAAATTTAATTTTGTTTGCATATTATCACAGGTACAGTCTCAAGTGGCCTGCCAGGCCATATATTTATTATACACTTGCAAACTTTCAACAACATATTATGTACTAACTTGAATTAAGGTCCAAATTTGTTAATAACCACTGAAAAAACAGGGTCAAGGTCATTAAAAATGATAGAGATAGCTAACATAGCTAGTTAGGAAAATGCTGCATGCACTTTTTCGCTTGAACCCTGAGACATCAAATGTGTCAGGAACTAAATCTGTCCATGTATGGGCATGACCATTTAAGTATGATGTGTGTCTGTGTATATGTGTATATGTGTGTGTGTGTGTGTGTGTGTGTGTGTGTGTGTGTGTGTGTGTGTGTGTGTGTGTGTGTGTGTGTGTGTGTGTGTGTGTGTGTGTGTGTGTGTGTGTGTGTGTGAGATTATTTCCACAGAACCTGTGTCCAGGACCTCTAGGAGGTTCCTCTTTTGTTCAGACATATAAGTTCCCCCCCCCCCTCTGTCTTCCACAGTGCATCTTCTCTCCCGGTCGTCCAGAACTTAGCAGAAGAACCTTCTGACTCCAGCGCATCAGTAGCCTTAAGGACACCATGAAGATGTGGACATCTCCTTCGAAAACGACAAGCTGTGTCCTGTGGCTGCTCACATTCATTATGATAATCCTGTCTGCATTCCAAGGTATTTGAACATGGACTGTGTGTGCTTGTGTGTGTGTCTGTATCTTCATTTTAAAATATAAAAATAAATGTGTCAGGAACTAAATCTGTCCATGTATGGGCATGACCATTTAAGTATGATGTGTGTCTGTGTATGTGTGTTTATGTGTGTGTGTGTGTGTGTGTGCATGTGTCTGTGTGCGTGTGCGTGTATGTGTATGTGTGTGTGTGTGTGTGTGTGTGTGAGTGTGTCTGCGTGCGTGTGCGTGCGCTTGTCTGTGTTTTTCTGTGTGCAGTATGGTTTGAGTATGAATTAATTGTAAAAAAAAAATATATATAAGATTAATTGGTAATAAAACATCAATCAAATCCCAAAGGATTCCTCTGAACACTTGGGTTGCCTCGGCCCAGCAGACAGTGGGTCCGTTGAGGGTTAACCGAGATAAACCGACCTGTCCTGTGGTTCTGTGGTTCTAGCCGAGGCGCAGGGTCAGAGGGCGATCGCCTGCTGCCCGTCCGTCAGCAGAGCTATCATACGGAGCCACGTGTCGGAGTGCTACGTGCAGGAGGCCCAGAGCAGCGAAGACTACTGCGGCATCCAGGCCTACATGTGAGAGCTGCTGGAACGCTCTGGTGCACGGGCTCATTCCTCTGCGATTCGTAGTCTCTCTGTCTTTCTCTCTCTCTCTCGATTTCTTAGCATTGGCAAGGATGGGCCGTGCAGGTTTTTTTTTTTTTATTGGCTCAAATTGTTGCCAGGTGATGTCCCATGATGATGACATCATCCGACTTATCTACGGTCTCTCTCTCTCTTCCTTTATGTCTGACAAATTCTCTCATTTCCTCTCCCCATCTCCCATTCTCTCGATATATATATATATATATATATAGAGAGAGAGCAAGAGATATATATACATTGATATCTAACAACAGGTGGTGCTGTCACCAAGCTTTTTAGTGTTCAGCTAGACTCTCCATCTAAACTTGCATCAAAAAGAAAGAAAAGAAGAGCTCAAAGATAGCTCCGGGTGAGACACTGTCCGATGCATGTGTGTTTGGGTGTGTAATTCACGTGAAGTGACCCTGTTTGATTCTCTCCAGTCTCGTTACCACCAGTGGCGACAAGTTCTGTGTGGACCCGAGAGCCCGGTGGCTCAAACAGAAGCTGAAGATGCTCACGAAGGTGTGTATCACTGTCACCCAGTAACTATATGGTGTGGGCTCTGTTAGTTTTAGGTCCGTTTAGGAAGTTGGGAGATTGGAAGAGGAGTAGGGCCACATATTGTATTTGTATTCCATCACATGTGGCAGTAATCCTCTTTTGCATAGAATACGTAATAAAATATTAATAATGACTAAATTCCTTACAAAATACATCAAGAATGAACGTCTTTATCAAGCCAGTTACGTATTAAATTCTAGTACAAGCAAAACCATTTTAGGATATTTTAAGTTTGCAGAATTGTAAAACTGTTGTCCCTCTCTCTTTTAAGAGGGGAGTGTCCTGCCAACCACTGCTGCGGCCTGGATGATGGCCGTCATTTCCATTTCTTTCTTTCTTATTTATTAATTATTTATTCTCTATTTTTAAACCTATTAACACAAATATCCTTCACAATGCATTTATTTTATTATTTATTTATTTATTTAATTTTTATATTTGAGTTGGATTGGAAAAAGTGTTTATTTTTTTTTATCCGAATTGTTTAAGTGTGGTTTATGAAAACATGGAATTGTAACTGATAAGAATAAAGGCATTTGAATTCAAACAACTCAATGTTCTGTCCACACTAGCTGTGCAACTCACTCAACTAGCGTGATTCTACTTACGCAAAATAACAGTGTATTAAATATCAATCAGTCGTTCTGAAACCTATTCATAGAAATATGTCTGCTTAGCCCGCTGTATATTTCTTCCTGATGTGTGTGACTAAGAGGGGATCTTCTGTCTGACTGGTATATTTAGGCCTATGTCTGACAGCAGGGCTATTGTCTGTTGCTTCGTCTGGCTACTGGATGACTGGAAGTCCCCTTCAGCTGAGTTTAGCAACCAAAGCTTAACAAGCAGACTTTCTGATAACAGCAACACTATGCACCACTGTGATCATCAGGACGAGAGGCGACAATGTGGACACGTGGGGTCCATCCATATTTAAATTCAATCTGGAGTCTTTTCTGCACCATTCATTGAGCTTTCATCCACAGACGATGCGATCTGCACGTGGAGGTGGTTATTACTTAAAATGACTTTCAAGTTAATCTAATCGAAAAGAACGGACAACATAAATCACGTGTGATTTATGCATTTGCCCTCCATGGCCACAAGAGGTCGTCATCCATGCTACGATGCAGTTTTTCTCACTCGCTTTGGTACATTTCTCAGATCAGAATTGAAATTCTCAAAACTACCTGTTCAGCATTCACATCAGTGTGTCACTTGTGCACATCAAAAAAGCAGTTTCTCATTTATTTGAACAAGTTGTAAATGCTTTGGTATGTTCATGCAAATAATTATGTACAATTCTCTGCTCTTTCCTACATTATCAATTGCCATGTTAATCAAAATGTATTGAAATGGGTCTATATTGAATAGTCTCACCCCCACAACATTTTGGCATTATTTCATTGCATAAGTCTTTACATGCAAAATGGTTGAACAAGTTGTCATAATATGTGAAGCATATTTCTATACATTTCCATTAGACTTTTTTCTTACTCTGTCCTGCATTGGTAAATTACTACCAGGTGATCCTTGACTTTCTCTAAAGAAGTGAAATGTGTGAAGTGTTAGATCAACCAACTATCAACCAGTTTACTGAAATAGCTCAAAGGTGCATCTCATGAACCATAAACTAGCAAGCAGTGGTGGTAGAGTGCGGAAAATCTAAACCCAAGTAAAAGTAAAATTACTTCCTTCAAAATCTACTTTAGTAAAAGTAAATATTCCAAATGGAAAACCTACTTGAGTAAGTGTAAAAAAGTACTTTGTTTTAAAGTTACTCAAATTACAAGTTACTTTACATTTTTGTGTTGAGTGCGTGGATCAGTGAAAAAGACATAACGTGTTAGAAGCCAGACAAGACAATGACGAACAAGTTTATGAGTGGTCTGCAGAATACAGTGTAACATAGTATCTTTAGAATTATATAAACTATACGTGGACTGAAACTCTGCACCCCCTGGCGAAAATATCTTCCTGCGTGTCTGGATCCATGCGTTTCTATCCCTCAGTCCCAACGTAACGGTCGACGCGTCTCGTCGGCTATGGAATCGCAACAATGTTGCAACATAAGGCGGGTGCGTCGCTAACGTGTACGCTTACAGTCAACGACGATAATGTCTTTATCAAAATACTCATTTTAATGAAGGCACAATGGAAAATGTAATTGAGTAAAGAGTAGAATTCTAAATCAAATATTTACTTGAGTAAGGGTAAAATTACAGACTTGAAAAAAGGAACTTGAAAAGTAAAAAAAAAAAAAAAAATTTACTTTTTTACTCATTTGCGTGACTTGTTATGCGTTACTACCCACCACTGCTAGCAAGTAGCTGGAGCACAACACAATGTTACATTGTCTGACAATGAAAGGACAAGGAATTGGATGGGGTCAACAGCCAGTGAGAAAGAGGACTGAGGTTGCGTGAAAAGGAGAATTTGTGGCACAACATACAGGAATGTCAGGAGGTCTAGGAAGACTGCACTGTAATTCCTACAGCAATGCATGTACAGTTTACCCTAAGGAGATTGTCCTGTTCATTGCTACAATGACATAGTCGTCAACAAATTACAGTTCAGTCAAAGCGTAAATGTGAATCTTGTCCAGTCTCTTGCAATCAATCTCCCACACACACTAAGGTGTAACTTACAATTTACAATAACCGTCTTCAAAACTTTAGCCATATTTTACATCAGAACATCCCTGCAGAGTACACCGTTATATTGACAACATGACTAAGAAATTTGACTGTCTTATCCGTACACAATGACAAAATGACTTCTCATTCTGATGGCACTGACATATTCATTGACAGATATTTACTTTTGAGAGATGAACAAAGGATTTTGAGCAAGAGACTATGGCTCTTGCAGGTAATCCATGGTGTTTTGCTATTTGTAAGAATTGTTTTGAGAAATGCATTAACTGTTTTGCAAATGTTGAGGATGATTCGAGAAATGTACCAAAGCGACTGAGAAAAACTGTAATAAGCACCAATAATGAATATCGGAATCGGTGGTAAATCATGTGATTGTGCGATAAGAATGCCATTCTCCAGTTTATGAGATGAAAATGGACAGCGTGTGTTTGGTTAGTGGAAGGAAGGCCTAAATTATTTCCTTAAATTAAGATAAATTACCTTAAGCCTTCATTTTATTTTCAACAACAAAATTATTCGGTATGAAAAATCCTAAATATACCACGCACGGTTCTCTTGCATCCTTATTCATCTTCATAAATTTGGTTTATCTTTCTAATCTACAGCAATTTGTCTGAACTCTTTTCACTCTGGCCACTAGAGGGAGGTCGAGAGATCTTGAGTCTGCATGAACGAGCAAGTTCACAAATGGGATCTGTTTTACATGACATCCATTCTATTACAGCGATTGAGCGAGTCAATGTGTGAGGGAGTGATGTCTGGGAATGTGAACCTTGTGTCTTCTGAGGGAGGGGGGCATGTGATGGAGGGTGTTAGTTGTTCCCATGGTAACCTGGTCAGTCACTAAGGTATGCACGTAATGCATGAGCATGGGGTGTGGCCCCTCTGATTCACACTTATTCTATCATCATCATTAACAACTCTATCTATCCAGATACATGTCTGTCTGTTTGTCTATCTCTGCTTGTCTGTCCGTCTGCATTTTTGTCAGTCTATATCTCTATCTATCTGTCTGTCTGTCTGTCTGTCTGTCTGTCTGTCTGTCTGTCTGTCTGTCTGTCTGTCTGTCTGTCTGTCTGTCTGTCTGTCTGTCTGTCTGTCTGTCTGTCTCTCTTTCAGTCTGCCTGTCCTCTCTATCCATCATTCATGTTCTCTCTCTTTATATCTCTCGCTCTCTATCTCTATCTATCTATCCATCTATCTGTCTGTATCTTTTACTGTCTGCCTATCCATCAATAAATCTCTCTTTATATCTGTCTGTCTGTCTGTCTGTCTGTCTGTCTGTCTGTCTGTCTGTCTGTCTGTCTGTCTGTCTGTCTGTCTGTCTGTCTATCCTTCTATATTTCTGACAGACTCTCTTTATTGCTTGTCATCATATTTGTCTCTTTCACAAGTTTGAGCAAGAGTTGTTCCCACTTCATTGAAACACTCTCGTGGGAAGAGGAAGTGAATCAACAACCTCAAGTGTCCGTTCACACGGACAGTGATACTAAGAAAACACCTTGACCAAAATTCTGAATCTTGCAGCGTAAATCATGGAGTGTATCCTAAAAACGGGGCGATAAAAACATTTAGAAGAGGCTGTTTTCATCCAAATGATTTACAGGTGAGGATGAGAGGAAAGAAGACACACAACCAATATTATATGTAGATACTAAACACATTCCAAACAAGCAAGTTATACAGACACATCTGGAGAGAGAGCCGATTAGAGTGGCTATTGGGACAACCAGAGGTCTACATATTGGGGTAGACATATATGGTAGCAAATTGTATATATATATTTTTTCTTTAAAGGCACCCAGTGCAACTTTCGAGGCTTAAAAATAAACATTCAATTTCTAGTCTTTTTTACACGTAGTAAGTTTCAATAACTCCATACCATTACATACCGACATTCAAGCAGCAAAGATGAGACGTCGTTGTGTGGTGAGAACTGATAGAAAATCGATAACAACAACAATGCCGCCATTTTCTTTATTTTTTGTAACCTACAATAAATAAAGCAGGCTTCCAGTCAATGGAAAAATGGCTTCTCCCCACGGGCGATTGTTGTTGTTTACGATTTTCTATCAGTTCTCACCACACAACGACGTCTCATCTTTGCTCCTTGAATGTCGATATGTAATGGTATGGAGTTATTGAAACTTACTACGTGTAAAAAAGACTAGCAATTGAATGTTTATTTTTCATTGAATGTTTACATAAAGTTGCACTGGGTGCCTTTAAGGTTTTTTCAATATGGCTTTAAACCAGAGCCTAAGCAGCAGACTCATGTAAAGCATATTGTACCTTTAACAGCATAATGTTTAACCAAAATGGAAATAATTGGGACCAGTCAACTAAACAAAGGATTAAATGGTCGTTCACTTAGTGGCAATTTTGGTTCTAAACCCACGTGCACTTCTTCCAAGACGCAGCAGAACCAACATGGCCGACACTTAAATAAGGCTTGTACTAACTTGCAAGCAACAAATGCATTGGAGACTTTTTTCTTTTTTCTTTCTTGGCTTGTAATCCTTCCTCCTCTTCCCTTTCTTGGTTCCTTCCCTTTTCCAGAGCAAAGGGACTTGAGAGGGACTTTCGATATTGCGTCAGAAAGCGGTCAAACAAGGGCTTCCCGAGGGAGGGTCGGGACACGTTCGAGGTCGACAGATTGTTAGAGAGAGAGATAGATATAATCAATATATTTATGTGTATACATATAGATCAATATATTTATATATATACATATAGTAGATATATTTATAGATATATACATATAGATCTACAGACTAAGAGATTGGGTGAGAGAGAGAGAGAGAGAGTGTAAAAGAGAGAGAGAGAGAGAGAGAGAGAGTGTAAAAGAGAGAGAGAGAGAGAGAGAGAGAGAGAGAGACAGAGAGAGAGAGAGAGAGAGAGAGTGTAAAGAGAGAGAGAGAGAGAGAGAGAGAGAGAGAGAGAGAGAGAGAGAGAGAGAGAGTGTAAAAGAGAGAGAGAGAGAGAGAGAGAGAGAGAGAGAGAGAGAGAGAGAGAGAGAGAGAGAGAGAGAGAGAGAGAGAAAAGAGAGAGAGAGAGAGAGAGAGAGAGAGAGAGAGAGAGAGAGAGAGAGAGAGAGAGAGAGAGAGAGAGAGAGAGAGAGAGAGAGACGGAAGAGACATACCACTCCAGCACTTCTCCTTTATCACAATATAAATATCCCTGTCCTGCTCAGAGAGGGCCGTCCACTGGTCTACCGATAGCAGAGCATTAACACCTGATCTTCTTCGCCGTCCTCCTGTCTATCTCTTGATTACATTTCCCGTTAGCAGCGGCCAATCAGAACCAGTGAAGATGACGACCTGTGGCACCGTGACGAAGAGCCTGCTGCTGCTGGCTGTGGTGGTCGCTCTGACCGGACACGGATCTGCAGGTGAGGGGAGGATGGGGCCGACGGGGACCTGGGTTCTGGGGACGCCACGAGAACCAAGGTACGGACTGCCGTCTTACAATGTGAAAGTTAGGGAAACTAACCGTCTTTCTGTCTCTCCTTCAGCAGATCGGAGGGTCTCTGAATGCTGCACCAGGGTGAGCAGACAGCAGATCACTGAAACCATCGTGGACTACATGGTGCAAAAGAGAAACAATCACTGTGTCAATGCCATCATGTAAGTGACCAGCAATATGGAACGAATGTGTTCTTCAAAAGAACATCTCTAGCTTTGAACGTGTGTTAAGATGTGTGTCTTCGTTTGAACCTGTGTGTTAGGATGTGTTAACCTCATTTAGGGTGTCATCCATGGCTCAGACTACTCACGGTGTCTCTGTGTTTTGTGTAGTTTCCAAACGGAGAGTGGTCGTTTGTACTGCTGCAGATATAATGAGCCCTGGGTGTTGAGGAAGGTCATGCAGCTTAGGTAAGTGTCCCTCACTCATTCACTCACATATTCATTCACTCACACACTCATTCATTCACACACATTTTATGAAAAATGTAATGTAAGTCTCTGTGTTTGTGTTTCACAGGGCAAAAAAAAGAGCAGCATTGGCCTCCGCCCCCCCGTCCCTGTAGTTCCTCTCCTCCACCATTGGAGGGAGCCACCGGCACGTCCTCAACACGTTATACCGTCCAATAGAAATGCATCTTATTCAGTGGGGGCCAATGATCTCCAAGATGGCTGACCGCCTGACCAGATGCTTTGGGAGAGGAAAACAATGAACTTCTAAAAAAAAACGTCACCCCATGATGTCAAAATTAATACAAGAATGTTTATTACATCAGGTTCAACTGACTTATGTCATTCAATGTCATTCTAATGACTCTGATTAAATGCTTCGGCCTGTCTTCATTATTTCACAACTGTTTTATGACATGACCTACTACAAACCTAAATCTGATATGGCGACAGGTCAGGTCATGAAAATGTTCCGGTATCTGCTCTGTTAGTGTGGACACCGTAGGACACCGTAGCCTACACTTTTGCCCCCTATTCGTTTCATGCATGAAAATACACATGGTACACACTTATTTGGGCCAACGTTAGTTTCGGAACACAGCGAGTGTTTGTTTGGGAGAAGTGGTCCGGTATGGCGACACATTAGTGCCATAATTCACTAACGTGATAAAAGATGCATTCGGGCGTATTATATTATTCAACACCCGTAGATATTAACTGCGAGCGCGCAAATGATCTCTGCGCACGCAAAGCAGCCTCTCAGCGCGCGCAAAAACCTCTCGCGAAAGATGTTTTTACGCACTCGCTCAAATTGAATTTTGGCACTATGGGGGAGGGAACCAAGGCAGGGCGGGCTTTCCTATGATTGGCCGTTTCTGAAGCGTGATATTTGATTGACAGCCCTCCTCGTGTCGGCCTCATTGTCCTTTAAATAGCTGAAGAAAAGCTGTTTATTGGGAGCAGAACGTCTGCCGGCGCCCGACTATATCTGCGAAATACGGACGGAATTATGGCACTTATGTGTCGCCATATGGAGTGACCCTGAACACAGTTTGAAGCAGTGTTGCCAACTCTCGCGACACAAATAAGCAACTCTCACATCAAAAACAAGCCCAAAAGAAGGCCAATGCCTAAAAAGGCGCCCAAAGCCGCTGCAACCTGTCACAGCCTTAACGGCAAAGCCTATTTGTATAATGAGTAAAATAATTACTTTTCCAAAGCCAAAAGAAGAAATCTAAAAATCATTGTACAAGACACACATGTGTGTGTATGTGGAGAGAGAGAGAGAGAGAGAGAGAGAGAGAGAGAGAGAGAGAGAGAGAGAGAGAGAGAGAGAGAGAGAGAGAGAGAGAGAGAGAGAGAGAGAGAGAGAGAGAGAGAGAGAGAGAGAGAGAGATAGATAGATAGATAGATAGATAGATAGATAGATAGATAGATAGATAGATAGATAGATAGATAGATAGATAGATAGATAGATAGAGAGAGAGAGAGAGAGAGAGAGAGAGAGAGAGAGAGAGAGATAGATAGATAGATAGATAGATAGATAGATAGATCTATTGGCCAAGAAAGAAGAGTTGAGGACGAAATGGTTGGACATTCATTCACCGTGACCGCGGTGTGGGCACTCCCGCGACTCCCGGCCGCCACGTCTCCCGTCGTGCCACGGCAGCGGCACCCCGCGGCCCGGGCACCGTGACTTTGGGCACTGCGACCGTGGCCATGGCACTCCCGCGACTCCCACCGTGCCCCGTGAACGAATGAATGAATGGCCCGGGAACCACGGGCACCGCGAAAACAGATCGCGCGTAGAGGGCTAATTAGGCCTATATATTTTGTATTTGAAATGCAACAGTTCTTCACCCAAAAAAATTGAAAACCATGAAAGTTTAAAATTCCCCGACAACAATGGAAGAAAAAAAAAAAGACGGTCCCAGCGCCCCCCTAGGTTGTGCGAACGCCCCCCAGGTGGCGGTACCTTCCCCCGTTGAGAAACCATGATATAATCGATATATTTATATATCTATACATATCGATCTAGAGATTGAGTGAGAGAGAGAGAGATAGCGAGAACGAAGGAGAGAGAGAGAGAGAGAGAGAGAGAGAGAGAGAGAGAGAGAGAGAGAGAGAGAGAGAGAGAGAGAGAGAGAGAGAGAGAGAGAGAGAGAGAGAGAGAGAGAGAGAGAGAGAGAGAGAGAGAGTGTAAAAGAGAGAGAGTGCAAAAGAGAGAGAGTGCAAAAGAGAGAGAGAGTAAGAGACGGAAGAGAACCACTCCAGCACTTCTCTCTCAGCACTTTTCCTGCTGAGAGACGGCAGTCCACTGGTCTAACGGTAGAAGAGCATTAACACCTGATCTTCTTTGCCCTCCTCCTGTCTATTTCAGAACCAGTGAAGATGACGACTTGTGGCCCCGTGACAAAGAGCCTGCTGCTGCTGGCTGTGGTGGTCGCTCTGACCGGACAAGGATCTGCAGGTGAGGGGAGGATGGGGCCGACGGGGACCTGGGTTCTGGGGACGCCATGAGAACCAAGGTACGGACTGCCGTCTTACAATGTGAAAGTTAGGGAAAACTAACCGTCTTTCTGTCTCTCCTTCAGCAGCTGAGAAGTTCTCTGAATGCTGCACCAAGGTAACCAGACAGCAGATCACTGAAACCATCGTGGACTACACGGTGCAACTGAGAAACAAGCGCTGTGTCAATGCCATCATGTAAGCGACCAGCCTTATGAAACGAATGTGTTCTTCAAAAGAACATCTCTAGCTTTGAACGTCCGCTAGGATGTGTGTCTTCGTTGAAACTTGCGTGTTAGGATGTGTTAACCTCATATAGGGTGTCATCCATGGCTCAGACTACTCACGGTGTCTCTGTGTTTTGTGTAGTTTCAAAACGGAGAGTGGTCGTTTGTACTGCAGCAACCATAATGAGCCCTGGGTGTTGAGGAAGGTTAGGGAGCTTGAGTAAGTGTCCCTCACTCATTCACTCACACACTCATTCATTCACATACTCAATCACTCACCTAATTATCCCCACACAGTTTCTGAAAAACAAAATCTAAGTCTCTTTGTTTGTGTTTCACAGGAAGAAAAAAAGAGCAAGATTGGCCCCCGACCCCTCCCTCCTTATCACCTCCGCCCCCTCCCTCCTTATCACCTCCGCCCCCTCCTTCAAGAGGTGAAGTATCCCTCACTAATTCACCGACACCCTCATTCCTTCACGTACTCATTCACACACACTCATTCATTCACACACAGCATGGTTTATGAAAGACAAAATCTAAGTCTCTGTTTTTGTGTTTCACAGCCGGGCAGAAAAAAGATTAGCATTGGCCTCCGCCACCGCCTTCCTGTAGCTCATCACCTCCAGCTCCTCTCCTCCTCCATTGGAGGGAACCACCGCCACGCCCTCAACGCATTATACCGTCCAATAGAAATGCATCTTATTCAGCGGCGGCCAACGAGCTCCAAGATGGCTGACCAGATACTTTTGAAGAGTTAAACAATGAACTGCTAGATTTTTTTTTTTAATTAATTTAGGGAACTCCAGACATACAAGGATTTTTGCGGGATTTGGTTTAGGGCCACGTGCCAATTTTTTTGAATGAGTTCTGAGTTTGAAGTCAGAACTCAAAAAAAAGAATCACATTTTGCCCTAATCCTCTTCTCTACATTGTCAACCCGTTATAGGTTATTTATTAAATTATGATAATATAGCACAATATTTAAATGTATTTTCAAAAGAGAGTCCTAATTATTAATTGCATTCATCGTTTTTAGAATTTTAATATTCAGAAGTATTTTGTGTGTTTGAATATCAATAAAATATGTCCTATTCTATAACCTGACTCTCTATCTTCATTATTTCATGATTTGTCCTTTGGCATCTTTGCCGATCTTTGAAAATAACCTCAGTAACTGCTTCCAAATCAATCATTACTTTACTACTGGTAAAATATCTAAACATAAACGCTTTGCTGAGCATATGGACAGGTCAGCCTCAGAGCCTCTCGGAAGTGTCACTCTGCTCCTAAAGTTATGGATCATTGGTTTCCTTCATTCTGTCCTTGTTTTACATTTTCATTTTACATTAAGGGCATTTAGCAGATTGTTTTATCCAAGAAGACTTACATTATGTACATTTATCAGAAGAAAGAGAAACAACAATATATCGCTGTCGTCATCCATGATACGATTCATATTAATAAGCACCAATAATGAATATCTTTTAAGGGAATTGGTGGTAAATCATGTGATTGTGCGATAAGAATGCCATTCTCCAGATGAAAGTGAACAGTATGTGTTTGGTTCGTGGAAGGCCTCAATTATAACCTTAAGTTAAGATCAATTACCGTAAGCCTTAGTTCTATTTTCTGCAAACATCAAACATATTCGGCAGGAATAATTTATCTAAATATACCACGCCCGGTTCACTTGCATCCTTATTCATCTTCATATGTTTGGTGAAGATGAATATTTTTAATATCATCTGGTTGGACACATTGGTTCAAGTGGATTTTCAATGGTCAGATACAGATCTTTTCTATAACGATAATTGAATAAAAGCTATGGTATACTTATAATATTACAACTAAATAATTTTATATTTGTATATACATAATACGTATTTTAATATTTAATTAAATAATTAGTAAACCAATTACATTTCAATCGGGAGACTTTTTTTCTAAAAGGTGTGCGCCGGGCTGCGCAGTGCACTCCCTAGTTATGGATTTGTCAAAACAACAATCTGATTTATTAGATTTTGAAACCCACGTCCTTTAAACCCTGTCCTACACCAGAGTTCTACAATAACAGCTCTATACATTTGATATGCCTGCGTTTTTTTGACCTTTTTTTTTTTCAATGGCCCTGCGTCCACATCACGTGACTCTCATGGTTGCTATGGTGATTGCCATGGACCGCCCCCTCTGCTCCAAACCACGTTAACGAGGTTAACGTGGTTTGAACCCACACACAGTCACTTGCGGTGTCCCCCAGGGTTCAGTCCTTGGCCCCATCCTCTTCATCCTCTGCCTCATCCCCCTTGGTCAGGTCATCAGACGCCATGGATTTTCGTTCCACTGCTATGCCGACGACACACAGCTCTATGTCAATGCCACAGCTGCCACCCCCCCTTCAACATCGCCGTCATCCCCATCAAAACTCACCACGTGTCTGGAGGAGATAAAGGTATAGAAGGACGTTGGAAGTAGGGGTGTGGTAGGGGAAGTAGGGCCGCAACTTAAAGGGGACATATCATACCACCAGGTGTGAGTGTGATTAGCCAAAACAAGCCGTTTTCAAAATGTGCAGCATCCTTCTCAGACTCTGAAAAACGAGTTCATGCCTTTATCTCCTCCAGACTGGACTACTGTAACGCACTACTCATCGGGATCCCTTTATCTCCTCCAGACTGGACGACTGTAACGCACTGCTCATCGGGATCCCTTTATCTCCTCCAGACTGGACTACTGTAACGCACTGCTCATCGGGATCCCTAGCAAGAGCCTGCAGAGGCTTCAATACATACAAAACTCTGCAGCTAGGAACCTGATGAGAGTGCGCAAGCATGAGCACATTACCCCCAGTCCTCCACTCACTCCTTCACATGCGCTTCCTTTCAATGGCGCATTTGATGATGCTGTGTGAGCCTTTCCTGTAAGGCTGGATTCCCCAAGTTGATAATCGTATGCGTCCTTTGAGACCCCCTTTGATGTAAAAGAGACCCCAGGTCTATAGCTTACGTGTTAATGTCCTCTCCTCAGTCACCTACTGCATCACTACCTTCAGGGTTTCGGCCTGCTAATGCATCATTGTAGTATATTTGAATGCCGTCTTTCATATATATATGACACCACCACCACTGGGACGTGGCAACAATTCTCCATATCCATATGGGAAGGTACACACAGTTACACACACACACTTTAAATCTGGCGGATCCTACCCGACGAGGACCTATATGGATTTTGAGGGGTACATTGCCAAGCATGTTAAAATTGTGTTTTCTGTCATTTGCAATGCTTGTGTCTCTGGGGACCTGGACTCCGGTCCTCACCGCACACGAGGTTCCCACGGGTTTGTTGTGCAATCAGGTTCATGTCCCCCCCACCAAGCAGCAAAAACAAGAACACACACACACGCACACACACACACAGACCACAGATAACAAGGTGTAGCATCCTGTAGCTCTACGTATCTGGAGATGCAGCGGTGCAAAGGAAGAAATGAAGATCAGAAGATAAACACGGAGAGGGATCCCTCTTCTGGGTTCCTTCTCCAGGTTCCTTCCCTGATATTAGGGGGGGTTTCCCTGCCCTTTGGGGGGCTAGGGTCAGGGGGCTTCCTTTGAGAAGCGGCCTGGGAAGCCCGTCAGATCTCTGGTCCAGGGCGTTCTAAACTGTTTGACCTGATGGGGATGTGGTGTTTCAAGGTTGCTTGGACGGCCGGGGAGTGTCCCCCATGGAGCCATCTCGCCAAATACAGACATGGTGCCCTGGCTGAGCATATATTGTGAAATACACTCAAAAATAATTCTGATGACATGGAAAAAAAACACAAGACTACACACACACACACACACACACACACACACACAGACCACAGATAAGAAGACTCAGGGTGTAGAGTCCTGTAGCTCTACGTATCTGGAGACGCAGCGGTGCAAAGAAGGAAATGAAGATCAAAAGATAAACTAGAAAACGCTTTTCCTGCAGATAATGCGGTGAGTGATGTACTACAAAGTGAGGTTGAGAATATTTTTTTTAAATAAAGCCACATATATTAAGACATAAAGAAATGTTAAATGGCTTAAATCAAGTGAAGGGATTTGAACAAAAGTGAAAAGGTGTAAATGGAGTAAACAATGTAAACATGCCTACCATTTATGAAAATGTTAATGGTTGGAAACAAATAAAGTGACTGAATGAAAAGTGCAAAGCATTGCTAAAAATGCAGAAATGTAAAATGTATCGAACGGAAGAATCTGAAAGGTCAGATGTATTGCCCTGCACTGCTGGTGTGTGTGTGTGTGTGTGTGTGTGTGTGTGTGTGTGTGTGTGTGTGTGTGTGTGTGTGTGTGTGTGTGTGTGTGTGTGTGTGTGTGTGTGTGTGTGTGTGTGTGTGTGTGTGTGTGTGTCTTTAAGAGAATAAAGACACACACATTAAAAGTGATTAAAAGTAGCCCAATAGAGCGGAAAAAACGCCAAAGCTAGCAACACTGCCTGAACGTCCTCCAAAAGTAGCCAAATACGGCATACATTTTTGTAATAGGCCTACACCAACAATGTTAACCGTCATACATAGCTAAACAAGCAAATGAAAAATTAAACACTAACACAACTGAAATGTTTATTAGGCTATTAACAATATTATATAAATGATACCGTAATGCACCCCTTCTTTGTCTTTGGATCTTTTGAATAAATGGATCAACAAATGGTGTCGCAATGATCGCAAGCAGAGGAACGTGAGAGTCATTGCGCAACAGCTTACCCAGTCTAAAAATCCCTTTATCACTAAAACACTTTTAGTGACATGTCCACTACGCTATCTGCTATATTTTACCTCAGTATGTATATCTTTATATCAAACAAAAAAAAATTATCGTGTGTGTGTGTGTGTGTTTGTGTTTGCATGCGTCCGCGATTCTTAGAGTCAAATGAGGACATCTGATAAGAGTTGAAGAAAAACATTTTGTGACGCTTGATATCGGATTGCAGATTGCAGATGCGACGTGGTTTTTCCTGCAGATATATCAGAGCTGACTCCTGAGAGCAGATGGATTGGAAGCTGTGGAACCATGGTTACCATTTCTGACCCGGACCCTGGAGTCTCTGAGGAACCTGAGGACACGCCTTGGGAACCCAGGAAGAGAAGATCTGGTAGGTGCCCTTTTGAGAGGATTTAAACGAAATAATCGATCACCTGATGCATTTAAAATATACTTTTAGAAAACGTTTTTAGCCAAAGGGACCAACCTGATTAACTAGCCACCATATATATAGACAGAGTTATTCTCCTAAATAACGACATGTGTGTGTTCGAGACAAAAAGCTCACATTTAACTTACTTGACTTGTGATTACGCCATGAGTTACGGACTATTGATAGGCATCTCAAGTAGTTTAAAGTAGACAATGGTTTATTTACTCAACAATTTTGTGGTTTAATAATGGCTGCTCATTTAATTGAAGTGATATCAGGTGTACTTATGAATTTAACATAAATATATACGTTTGTCCTTAATATGAACATATCTCAAATTATCACACAATACTTACAAAAAAAACATATTTTCTGCCTGGCCCAATGTGAAAGACCCTGGTGACATGCAGGCCACATGTGGTCCCCCCTCGATAACTGTGTGTGTACGTATGTATTTCTGTTTGTATTACTGTATAACTATGTGTGCGTATATGTCAAAAATGTGGTAATAATAACATGTATGCTTGATACCAGTACGTGTTCTGCTTAAGTGTGTTCTAAACTCAACACGAGAGCCACAGTACCAGTCATCACTTACTGATGCGTTCTCAGTAGAGGTGTTTCTTCAAGACGGGGAGGGATTCTGCAGACCGTAGGGAGTCTAGACTGTGAATGATAGACACGCAGTATGAATATATCTGTGTGTACATTACTCTGTATGTCCGTGCGTGTGTGTGCTTGAGTGCGTCCGTAAGTCTGTGTGGCAAATGAAGGCATCTGATAAAAGTTAAAGAAAAACATTTCCTGACACTGATGGTACCAGATTGCAAGCTGATAAATGGTCAGAATTAAAACAAGTGACGTTGTTTTTCCAGCTGATAGAGCAAAGAGGAAGGCTAAGTTCCGAAGCCGTAGAAGCCGTCAGAGAGTAACCATGGTCACCATCTCTGAACCGGACCCTGGAGCCTCTGAGGAACCTGAAGACACGTCTTTGGACCGGGAGGAGAACAGGAAGAGGAGATTAGGTGTCCCTTTTTTAGAGAATTTAAAAGAAATAACCCAGTCCAACAAAATTATCCCCAAAAATAAATTTTCCTCCACATACATTTATGATTTATGTTTAGAAAACTTTTTTAGCCAAAGTGACCGTGTGTGTGTGTGTGTGTGTGTGTGTGTGTGTGTGTGTGTGTGTGTGTGTGTGTGTGTGTGTGTGTGTGTGTGTGTGTGTGTGTGTGTGTGTGTGTGTGTGTGTGTGTGTGTGTGTCCTACTCCTAAACAGCTCTATGGTTTCACATCACTGTCATTGTGAGCATCGGACTGCTGAGTATTCTCCTCATCTCCCTGCGCTTCAGTGAGTCTAAATCATATCATCCTCAATAGAATTACAATACAGTTATATCACATTAATGTTTTACTGTAATAACAGCAATGATAATGATAAATATTGTTTTTGTTAGAATTGGTGTTAATAATATGAATGATCTTACTACCATATAATAGCAGGCCTGTCGGACAAGTTACTCAGCACACTTGGTCAGTGCGCAGTGGCCAAGCAAGACAAGACAAGGGCAAGATTGAGATATCAGCCCTGCCGTCGCCACTCTCTCCCAGCGGAGACGTTATGTCTATTATAGACTACACTTTTTTGCAAAACTATATATATATATTTTTAATATCACCCACCTCCTTAAGCCTCCTCCCCCACCCCCCTTTTAGTTGTTATATTTTTCGAATGTTTTGTGTGTATGCTACGCGCAGGGCCGTTGCTACAATTCCTGGGCCCCTAGACAAGATTTACTGATGGGCCCCCCTGCGCTGAATTGTTGACGGGGGGGGGGGGGGTGGGGGGGTGGAAGGAGCAATTGTTGACGGGGGGGGGGGGGGGTGGAAGGAGCAATTGTTGACGAGGGAGCAATTGTTGACGGGGGGGGGGGGGGGCGCTATGGTAGAATCGTCATCACCTTTCACCCCTTATCGACGGCCCTGGCTACGCGCGTGACTGTAGGCTACTTCGGTCTGTCTTGGCCAGGTTTTTAAAAAAACATCTTAAACTCTCACGTCAGGTAGCCAATTGGCAACCTTGGGTTAGGGTTATGCAAAGAACTAATATTTAATTAATGATGAAAAAAATATTAACTTGTGCCAAATAGATATTTTAGTAACAATTAATATTAATATTAATTAATATTAACAAAGGTTTAGGTAATGACTAGTTTGCTATTTATTATGGCACCTTATTATAAAGTGTTACTGATAATTATAGTTATTGTTTTTTAATTAGTATGATTATTAATAATAACGTGTTTTCTTTCAAGGGGGATGGACTTTGTGTTTGGTTGGCTGTGGGTCCTATGATGTTTAGAGACGATGTTGCTCTGTTTTAGAGCTCATATCTTCTGTATTCCTCTGGCCTGTCCTAGACTCACCGTCACCTTGGAAGGAGGGGAGAGAGCACTTACTGGATGAACTTGGTGAGGGTTTTATCAAAGCAAACGCGTTATTATTTATTTTTTCAAAAACAACCTCTGGTTTTGTGATTTATATTTGAACGTCCCCTCTTTGTCATAACTTCACATTTTATATTGTCAAGCTAATAGAGCATCGACGGTACTGAAGAGGATTAGGGCCACATGTAAGAAAAAACAGGTACCCGTAGTTCTGACTTTAAAGTCAGAATTCTGAGTTTAATCTCAGAATTCTGATTTTAATCTCAGAATTCTGAGAAAAAAGTCTTAATTCTGACTTTAAAGTCAGAACAACGGATACCTGTAAGGACCAAACTCTGTGGGAGAGACACTTTGCTTTATGCAGTAGGAGGAAGAAGAAAAAGCCATTTTGTTAATGGTAAAAGTCAGAATTCTGATAATAAAATTAGAATTCTGACTTTTTTCTCAGAATTCTGAGAATAAAGTCAGAACCTAATTTTTTTTTTATGTGTGGCTCTAATCCTCTTCCGTATCAACTTGTTAAACTACAACCAAATAAAATAAACAACGGATGTCTTCTGGCAGCACAGTGGTAGTGCAGGTGCTTGTTATTCTCCTTCCCCATAGCTTTTCGCTATGCGCTCCATTAAATTGGGTTTACAATTCTAAGGCACTTCCACAAAGATAGACCGATTTCTATCGTGGTCTACTAAAGTCAGGTTTCTATTGTCGTCTATTAAGGTCATGCCTCCTTGTGGTCTGTTAAGGTCAGGTCTCAGGGTTGTATGTCAGTAACGAAGACGGTAGGATAAGCAGTTCTGTGTTTGTTAAGGATTTTCTTTTACATTCAACAGATGAATTGGCACTTCGTGGCTGGATGTTTCACGACGAGAGTGTCTACCTTATTTCTACTACTAAGAAGAACTGGACGGCCAGTAGAGAAGACTGCCTGCAGAGAAACGCAGACCTGGTGGTCATCAACAGCAGAGAAGAACAAGTGTGTGTGTGTGTGTGTGTGTGTGTGTGAGAGACATATTGTGTGTGTCAATGTGTGTGTGAGTGAGTGAGTGAGACATATTGTTTGTGTGTGAGTGAGTGAGTGAGTGAGTGAGTGAGTGAGTGAGTGAGTGAGTGAGTGAGTGAGTGAGTGAGTGAGTGAGTGAGTGAGTGAGAGAGAGAGAGAGTTGTGTGTGTGTGCATGTGTATGTGTTCAGCTTTGTTGTCCTGACAACAGATGCTTTTACCCTTAGGAACAGATTTTCAGGTTTGTCAGCAGATTGATGGGTACTTCCTGGCTAGGACTGAGTGATCGAGACACAGAGGGGACCTTCAAGTGGGTGGATGGTACCCCCATGACCTCAAGGTAAGGCTGAAGACTCTATTCAGCAGCATCTCTTCTCTGAGAGTGACAGACTGACCTCTACTGTTTCCTCCTCGTGGTTCTCAGTTGGAGACACGGTAAACCACGCGTTGACGGCGGAGCAAAATACTGTGTCGTAGCAGGGGAGGACGGCTGGTCCGAAGAACCGTGTGACAGACAGCACTACTGGATCTGTGAGAAGGCCATACACCTGGATCATCTGAGGGCTGGGCGAAACAAAGAGGCCAACAATTTGGCCTCTCATCAAACAGAGTCCAACAATTTTACAGGTAAACTCCGCTACAAAGAAAAGCATGTAGTGTGTGATTCGAGACTTTGTGTGTGTTCATTAGTGGAGAACGGTTCCTCCTTTCTGTTCTCTTTGCCGTAGACACAGTAAATATACCCTGTAAGAGTTGAAAGGGGGTTGGTTGTGTTTAGGGGTACTAATGCCATGTTTCTATGTGGTCTACTAAGACAATGTTTCTATTGTGTTCTAGTAAGACCATGTTTCTATTGTGGTCTGCTAAAGTCAGGTTTCTATTGTGGTCTACTAAGGCTAGGTTTTATATTGTGGTCTACCAAGGTCAGGTTTCTATTGTGGTCTACTAAGGTAAGGTTTCTATTGTGGTATACTAAGGCTAGGTTTCTAGTGTGGTCTACTGAGGTCAGGTTTATATTGTGGTCTACTACAGCCATGTTTCTAATGTGGGCTATTAAATTCAGGTTTCTATTGTAGTCTACAGTGGGCATGTATTAGGAGAGAGTGAAGGGAGTGTCTGATGCTGCATCTCTAGATCCGTGTTGTAAACGTTCACTCCTCTCCCCCTGGTTCCTTCAGGGTCAGCGATGCCCACGGAGGAGGAGGAGGAGGAGGAGGAGGAGGAGGAGGAGGAGGAGGAGGCCCCCAGCATCACAGAGTTCCACGCCTCTACCCACGTGTTGCCCGTGGGCCAAACGGCCCGCTACACCTGCCACGCCGGCGGCACGCCGGAGCCCACCGTCGAGTGGCTCCACAACGGCAGGCCCCTGGAGGGGGACGGCACAGACGACCAATCAGAGGCCTGGGTGGAGAGGGGGTTCCTCTTCGTAAGAGGTGTGAGGTCTGGCGTGAAAACGGTCTGCTGCATGGCGAGCAACAGCGCTGGCACGGCCAATCACAGCGCTGAGCTGCTTGTCTTTGGTAAGTTCTGGATCCAAGGAGAGATGTTTGTTGTTGATATATTCCAAGTATTGTTGTTGATATATTCATAGCATTATTGTTGATATATTCATAGCATTGTTGTTGATATCTTCATAAAGTTGTTGTTAATATATTTATAAATGTATATGTGTGTGTATGTGTGTGTGTGTGTGTGTGTGTGTGTGTGTGTGTG
Organism: Gadus chalcogrammus; assembly: GCF_026213295.1. Lineage (NCBI taxonomy): Eukaryota > Metazoa > Chordata > Actinopteri > Gadiformes > Gadidae > Gadus > Gadus chalcogrammus. The sequence continues at coordinate 19,071,735 of NC_079434.1, read as the reverse complement.
TGTGTGTGTGTGTGTGTGTGTGTGTGTGTGTGTGTGTACATGTTTATATGTGTACTTTTTTTGTTTTTTTTGTTTTTTGTCACTTGTGTCATCGCCTGCTTTACCCAAAACGTAGCGAACCAAATACCGAACCACCAATTCTGTCAACGGTTCCCTAGTTCTTGTGGAAGTCTTGACGTAAAAGAGGTGTTTTTTAAGTCCGTTGATGTCAATGTTTTGATTGGGACATTCACTCACACACACATGGGATTTCTAATTAACTTTAACTTTAATTATCTTAATCACAATGTGTACTATTGCTTAGAAAATCGACAGCACCTGATTCCACTATAGTACCTATTGTATGCTATTTTTTTGTCTTTCTATGTTAATGTCTGAAGAGTCGAGAGCAACCAAAAAAAAGAATCTGGAAGAGAATAAAAAGAAGAAGAATGCAGGAAAGCAGTACACGTGATGATGATGATGACCATGAGGAATGGTTCAGCATCTAATTATGTCTTGTTCTCCCGTCAGATGCCTGTGAACTCACATTGGACCCCAACACGGCCAACCGAGAACTCCATCTGTCTGAGGACAACAGGAAGGTGAAGCGAGATGGAAGGGACCATTCGTATCCGGATCACCCAGAGAGGTTTGACTCCCAGGCTCAGGTGTTGGGTAGAGAGGCTCTGACTGGCCGCTGTTACTGGGAGGTAGAGAGGAAAGGAGATGTTTTTATAGGAGTGACTTACAGAGGAATCACAAGGAGAGGAGGGGGTTATGAAAGCCTGCTTGGAGCGAACAACAAGTCCTGGAGTCTTGATTGTTATGATCATGGTTACTATGCCTGGTACAACAATACAGAGACATTCAGAGGTCTCCCACCCCCCTCTGGCTCCACCAGAGTAGGAGTGTATCTGGACCGGCCTGCTGGCACTCTGTCCTTCTACAGAGTGTCCCCAGGTGGAGGAGGGTCCTCAGACACACACATCCACACCTTCCAGTCCACCTTCACCCAGGAGGACCTCCTCCCTGGGGTTGTGTTAGCGGGGGGTGCTTCAGCGTCTTTGTATCAGTTGTAGAAAAGGCTCTCTCTCTCTCTCTCTCTCTCTCTCTCTCTCTCTCTCTCTCTCTCTCTCTCTCTCTCTCTCTCTCTCTCTCTCTCTCTCTCTCTCTCTCTCTCTCTCTCTCTCTCTCTCTCTCTCTCTCTCTCTCTCTCTCTCTCTCTCTCTCTCTCTCTCTCTCTCTCTCTAGATTTCCCATTGATATATAAGCACATTTATTATTTGAAATGTATATAAAATACCCATTGATGGTAAATGTTTCAGACATCCCCAGTTTTGGTCTTAAGGGCTCTGAGATCATTTTTTTCATATTCCTGATTTAAAGCAGATTTCATATTCTATTCATAATAACCAAGAGGTCTGTTGGATAATGTTGCATGTTGTAAATTACTTTAAGCTGAATCTTGATTTTTTTGTGTTCTGTTGGGAACCAAACGGCCGCAGAACATGTTCAGTTATTAAAGAAACGTGCTCACCTGTTGATGATTTCTAAAGTCTGCTGCTTTTGCTTTTTTTTTGCTTTTGTTTTAGTCCTCGTGTTTATTGCATGTAAGGGACTATTTCTCTATTGTGTTTGTTAATGAAGCATAATTGTAATGAACCATTATTGTTTTATTAGTAAATAATGCTTACATAAATGCCTTAAGAATAATGATAGATTAATCAGAAACAACAAATGTTTTTCCGATATTATTCTCTGACCTCCTCCCTGGGCTTTGGTTGGGGGGGGGGGTGCCTTGGTGTCTCTGTAGGTTGTAGAAAGAAACCACAGACGTGTACTTAACTATACTCCAAATGCTACATTTTATGGGGCTTCTGAAAAGTTGATCACGATAAACCATGAAAGGAAGACACTTTTAAGATCTTCCATAGGATTAGCCAAGTTATTAATATTTAATGTAGTTGACATGTATATTAAATACCTATTGATGGTAAATCACATGGTTTTTATACTACAATATTTGTACATTTTCAGGCATGAACAGTTTTGGATTGGAGGATTATGATGTCATTATTTTTGTCATAATCTTAAAAAGGAACCTGATTAAAAGCAGATTTTATATTTTATTCATAATAACCAAGAGCTCTGAGGGATAATGTTGTAAATTACTTTAAACTGAATCTCAATTCCTTTTGTTCTGTTGGGAACCAAACGGCCGCATTTGTAAAGTCTGCTGCTTCTATTGTTTTAGTCCTCGTGTTTATTGTGTCCATGTAAGGGACTATTTTTCTGGTGTATTTGTTAATGAAGCATAATTGCAATAAGCAACTCAGTGGATCCAACAGTGTGTGTTCAGCCGATGATCATTCTCGTTTTATTAGTAAATAATGCTTGCATATGCGCCTTAATAATAATATTATATTGATCAAAAATTAGAAATAAAACAAATGTTTTTACGATATACGGGGGTGCCTCAGTGTCTCTGTGTCAGTTGTAGAAAGAAACCACAGACAGACGGCCGGACACACACTATCTGTGAGAGAGAGAGAGGTGATTGAGAAGAGGAGAGAGAATAAGAAAGTATTTTATTGTCTCTCTCACAAGAGAAATTTGCTTTAGGCACACCGAGAGCATCGGCGACGCATACATAAAAAATTGACATAGACAATCATAAAAACACGAAAGATGAAACACATAGCATCACCCCCACTATAAAACATAATCTAGGCACTACCCAAGGGCCCGCACATACACACACCCAAACCCCCCCCCCCCCCCCCCAATACACACACACACACACACACACACACACACACACACACACACACACACACACACACACACACACACACACACACACACACACACACACACACACACACACACACACACACACACACACACACACGCACGCACGCCCCACTAACATTGGTCTCTCACTCAATAATCAAAGCGGTTCAACTGTGTTTGGACGAACCGAACAAAAAGTGTGCAAAAACGATGGGTAGGACAGACCGAACCCTAACCCTCGCCCCCACCGCATGATTTCAACACAAAAAGGGGCACCTTTACGCGACCGTTTTATTTCATAAGGTTCAAATGACTTATGTCATTCAATGTCATTCCAATGACTCTGATTAAATGCCCAGCACTTCTCCTTTATCACAATATAAATATCCCTGTCCTGCTGAGAGAGGGCAGTCCACTGGTCTAACTGTAGAAGAGCATTAACACCAGATCTTATCTGTCGTCTTCCTGTCTATCTCTTGATCGTTAAAAGCAGCCAATCAGAACCAGTGAAGATGACGACCTGTGGCCCCATGACGAAGAGCCTGCTGCTGCTGGCTGTGGTGGTCGCTCTGACCGGACAAGGATCTGCAGGTGAGGGGAGGATGGGGCCGACGGGGACCTGGGTTCTCAGGGGACGCCACGAGAACCAAGGTACGGACTGCCGTCTTACAATGTGAAAGTTAGGGAAACTAACTGTCTTTCTGTCTCTTCTTCAGTACCTCAGAAGTTCTCTAAATGCTGCGAAAGGGTGAGCATAAAGCAGATCACTGAAACCATCGTGGACTACATGGTGCAAAAGAAAAACAAACCCTGTGTCAATGCCGTCATGTAAGTGACCAGCCATATGGAACGAATGTGTTCTTCAAAAGAAACATCTCTAGCTTTGAACGTGTCGTACGATGTGTGTCTTCATAGGGTGTCATCCATGGCTCAGACTACTAACGGTATCTCTGTGTTTTGTGTAGTTTCAAAACAGAGAGCGGTAAAACGTTGTGCTGCAAACATGATGCGCCCTGGGTGAAGACGAAGGTCGGGGAGCTTGAGTAAGTGTCCCTCACTAATTCACTCACACACTCATTCACTCACACACTCATTCATTCACACACATTTTATGAAAAATGCAATACAAGTTTCTGTGCTTGTTTCACAGGCTGAACAAAAGATTAGCATTGGCCTCAACCCCTCCCTCCTGAAGCTCATCACGTCCAGCTCCTCTCCTCCACCATTGGAGTGGACCACCGCCACGCCCTCAACGCATTATACCGTCCAATAGAAATGCATCCCATTCAGTGCCGGCCAATGAGCTTCAAGATGGCTGACCAGATACTTTTGAAGAGAAAAACAATCAACTGCTAGAACTTTTTTTTGATACATTTCCAGTACTCCAGATATACTAGCATTTTTGCGGAAGTGTTTTAGGGCCAGATGAGAATCTTTTTGAATGAGTTCTGAGTCTGAAGTCAGAACTCGGAGAAAGAGAATCACATGTGGCCCTAATCCTCTTCTCTACATTGTGAACCCCTTATAGGTTATTTCATATATATATATATATATATATATATATATATATATATATATATATATATATATATATATATATATATATATAATATAATAATATAACAACGCTTTATGTTACAATGTTGTATCGTTGTTTATCTACAAGTTCACTGGATTTCTTGAAGGTTCTAGCTATTCATTAATTATACCCGTTTTTCAGCATTTTAATATTCAAAAGTATTTTGTGTGTCTGAATATAAATAAAATGAGTCCTATTCTATAACCTGACTCTCCATCTTCATTATTTCATGATTTTGTCATTTGACCTCTATTCCCCAATCAAAAAGTTATAATAATAATGATTAAAATATAACTTTTTTTGAAGAAGAAGAAGAAGAAGAAGTAACGTTTTGGGTGGACCTTTTAAACATGGGTGGTCCTAGGTCCATCAGGCCCACCCATAACGCCGTGCCTGCTCAGTACCTGCCCCCTAATCAACCATTACTTTACTTATGGTAAAATATCTAAACACAGACGCTTAGCTGAGCATATGGACAGGTCAGCCTCAGAGCCTCTCAGAAGTGTCACTCTGCTCCTTAAGTTATGGATCATTGGTTTCCCTTATTCTGTCCTTGCTTTACAATAACATTTTACTTTACTTTATTAACGGAATTTAGCAGACGCTTTAATCCAAAGTGACTTACAATATGTACATTTGTCAGAAGAAAGAGGAACAACAATACATTGCTGTTGTTACAGTAAGGATATTTATAGAACCAAGTGCCAGTAACAATCGCTAGGTTAACCCATTCCCTGTATCCAACAAATATAGCTAGGATAAGATGCTACATAATGCTAAGCACTATTTGCAAGTGCCAGGACGTACATCATACAATAAGTGTGTACATTAAGTGCCAGGACGTACAACATACAACAAGTGTATAAGAGGGGGGTGGGGGGGTCAACGAGCTAAACTACACGCTCTATCATGAGGTGGTCCACTGAGACCAGCCCCCCCTTCCAGATCACCAATAACATTGGTCTCTCACTCAATAAACAATGAGGCTCAACTCTGTTTGGACGAACAGAACAAAAGTGTGTGAAAACGATGGGTGGAACAGCCTTGCCATTGCTCCTCGCCCCCACCCCGTGATTTCAACACAAAAACGAGCACTTGTCAATGTCATTCCAATGACTCTGATTAAATGCTGCGGCCTGTCTTCGTTATTTCACAACCGTTTTATGACTTGCGTTTCTTTCGAAATTGATCCATACCCAAGTCAGACATGAAGACAGGTCAGGTTATGAAAACGTTCTGTCGATTCTCCGTTAATGAAGAGGTCTTTCAGGGAGCTCAGCGCTGACTATGATAGGATTATATAAAAGTGGAGGACAGGAAACAGACAGAAAAAAAGGATATGACACGACCTGATTTGAATGAGATTCAGCATCACAGAAAGAGACGGTAGAACACTAAATGTTCTCTGTGTGATACAACCGGTGAAAAGAACAAACAACTCAGAAGGTGCCTTCCTGTCCCCTTTAACAGAACTTCTTCTTTCTAGGTCTGCTTTCAGACCGTCTCATGTCGTAGATCCTTCAATCTGGAGGGACTTGCATGGCACCCCAACATGCTCCTTGAGGAGGAGGCTTAGGATTGGGCCTCTTGCTAAAGGATGCCTACATGAAGGACACCGTAGCCTACACTTTTGCCCCCAATTCGGCTTTCATGCATGAAAATACACATGGTGGGCTACGTCCTGCTACGCGGTCCAACACCCTCATCTAGTGGCCGCTGGTTGTTTCTGGTCCTCATCCCCCCGACACACCTGCCTGTAATATGCTAATCATCATTCCCTACTTCAGTCGGGGGTTTCCAATCTGCCGGCGCCAGTTCGTCGTTTACTACAACAAGTTCGTCCTACCAGCTCTTTGTCAAGTCTTGCTCCAATTCCTTGCTTAGTAATCCCCTCTCCCCCTCTCTGGTTCTCCTTCTGCCTGCCTGCCTACCCGTCATCGGACCTCCGCCTACCTGACTACCCGTCCATCGTCGATCCCTTGCCTACCCGATCGCCCGCCCGGTACCTGACCCCCGGTCAGGAAGAGGTCGGAAAAGGTCTTCCCTAGGGAGGGTGGGGACATGTTCGAGGTAGACAGTTAGAGAGAGAGATACATAAAGATCAATATATTGATGCATCTATATATACATATAGATCTCCAGACAGAGATTGAGTGTGCGAGTTTGTGGAGAGACGGAGACAGAGACAGAGACAGAGACAGAGACAGAGACGGAGACGGAGACGGAGACGGAGACGGAGACGGAGACGGAGACGGAGACAGATCACTCCAGCACTTCTTCTTCTCCTTCTCAATGAAAAAGGTTAGGGAAACTACCGTCTTTTTGTCTCTCCTTCAGTACCTCAGAAGTTCTCTGTAGCCTACGCTGCACCTGGGTGACCAAACAAGTGTTTTAGGGCCAGATGAGAATTTTTTTGAATAAGTTCTGAGTCTGAATTCAGAACTAAAAAAAAGAGAATCACATGTTGCCCTTATCCTCCTCTCTACATTGTCAACCCCTTATAGGATATTTATTAAATTATGATAAAATAGCGACATTTAAATGTATTTTCAAAAGAGAGTCCTATTAATTAATTGCATTCATCAATGTCGGCACATTATGTTACAATGTATCGTTGTTTATCTATGAGTTCACTGGATTTGTTGAAGGTGTGAGCCATTTATTGATTTATACGTATTTTTTTGTGTGTTTCAATATAAATAAAACATGCCATATTCTATAACCTGACATTCTTCATTATTTAATGATTTTGTCTTTTGGCATCTTCACCCCAATCTTTCAAAATAACCTCAGTAACTACCTCCAAACAACCATTACTTTACTACATGTAAAATATCTAAACATAAACGCTTAGCTTAGCATATGGACAGGTCAGCCTCAGAGCCTCTCAGAAGTGGCACTCTGCTCCTTAAAGATCCCATGCCATTCTATTTTATGATGCTTTAATATAGGTATTAGTGGGCCACAAACACAGTATTCAAAGACGTCCCCGAAATTCAGCCGTGGTGCAGAGTTACAGTCACTCCGAAACAGTCGCACATTGAGCTTCCCCCAAACGCGCTGTTTCGGTGGGCGTGTCAAGGCAGGTCAAGGAGGGGGGGTGGGGGTGTGGCCCTGAGCAGCTTGTAGCCACTACCATGCGCTCTGTATACGGTGGGCGTGTCAAGGCAGGTCAAGGAGGGGGGTGGGGGTGTGGCCCTGAGCAGCTTGTAGCCACTGACAGTACCATGCGCTCTTTTTACGGTGGATGTATCGCAATGGCTCGTAGAAACCCATATTATACATAGATATCTATATCATATAATATATAATATTATCACCTGGCCCTGAGCAGCTTGTAGCCACGGTACCATGCGCTCTGTTTACGGTGGATGTATCGCAATGGCTCTTAGAAACCCATATTATACATAGATATCTATATCATATAATATATAATATATATTATCACGGCCAAAAGCTGTGTGAGCCTCCAGACGATAGGTTATTATGAATCTCAAACGACCGCGTCTACTTCAGATTGATGTGGAAGTGGAAGAACCAGAGACGTCGGAGAACCCGACGAAGTCCTTTGTGATTCATTATATCGTCTGGACGCGCACACAGCTTTTGGCCGTGATGTATTATTTGATATAGATATCTATGTATTATATGATATTATTTAGATATAGAGCAGAGCTCCAGGTCTGTAACGCAAGTGTTGTACACTTCCTTGTTATTTGGATAACCGTTCTGCTGTTGGTGTTATGGCATAACACGTCGGACTCTCGTCTCTGGTATTTCTACAACGAGACTCGTATTGGGGGTTATCTCAGCCATGGTTGAGAATGAATTGGGGGAAAGGAACTTTGGCTTTGACTCCCTGAAGTAGGCTACATGAACCACGACATGGAGGAGAAAGGGATTGTTGGCCGCGAATGTATCCCGCTTGAGCCCTGCTTCCCGCCGCCTCGGCAGCGGTCAGCGCTAATCACCGCCTCCTCAAGCCGAGGCGGTGGTCCATCGGCAGCGAGGCTCCGGCGGGAGACGACCGCGGTCAACAATCCCTTTCTCCTCCATGTCGTGGTTCATGACTTCAGGGAGTCAAAGCCAAAGTTCCTTTCCCCCAATTCATTCTCAACCATGGCTGAGATAACCCCCACTACGGGTCTAGTTGTAGAAATACCATAGACGAGAGTCCGACGTGCTATGCGCCATCACACCAACAGCAGAACGGTTATCCAAATAACAAGGAAGTGTACAACACTTGCATTACAGTCCTGGAGATCTATATCTAAATAATATCATATAATACATAGATATCTATATCAAATAATACATATTATCACGGCCAAAAGCTGTGTGCACGTCCAGACGATATAATGAATCACAAAGGACTTCGTCGGGTTCTCCGACGTCTCTGGTTCTTCCACTTCACATCAATCTGTAGTAGACAGAACCGCGCGCTGCCTGCTGCCTGCTGCCGGCGCAAGGCACCACCGCCCGGCTGCCCGCTGCCGGGCGGTGGTGCTTCGCGGCGGTGGTGCCTCGCGCCGCGGCAACCGGCGGCAGGCAGCATGTCGCAGTTCATGTACTTCGATGTCGTTCTGCCATTGCATTCAAAATTCTGTAACTAGCCTGTTACTACGAACTAAGCAACTACCATACACGTATTAGCATTTAGCACTAGCTCAATCACGACTCCTTCAGAATTCTTGTGGGTGGTTACGAACCAACCAAGTGGGCAGGGCCATGAATAATAGTTTGACAACGCTACGTCACAGTGTCACCTTATCCAGATCGGCTCATTTCTTCTGCCTTTTTCCTTTCATTGCCTATTGCATTCAGCAGACAAACTGCATAGATTTCAAACTTACCACAGCTCACAAACTTATTCAGACCTATGTTATTTAACAAACAGGAAAAATGTGATTTTAATGGCATGGGCTCTTTAAGATATGGATTATTGGTTTCCTTCATTTTGTCCTTGTTTTACATTATCATTTTACATTAACGGCATTTAGCAGATTGTTTTATCCAAAGCGACTTACAACATGTACAGTTATCAGAAGAAAGAGAGACAACAATATATTGCTGTCGTCAACCATGATACGATGCATATTAATAAGCACCAATAATGAATATCTTTTAAGGGAATCGTGGTAAATCATGTGATTGTGCGATAAGAATGCCATTCTCTAGTTCATGAGATGAAAATGGACAGCGTGTGTTTGGTTCGTGGAAAGCCTAATTATAACCTTAAATTAAGATAAATTACCTTAAGCATTAATTCTAATATCTGAAAACGACAAACATATTCGGTACCACGCCCGGTTAACTTGCATCCTTATTCATCTTCATTTGTTTGGTTTATCTTTCTAATCTACAGTAATTTGTCTGAACACTTTTCCATCTGGCCACTATAGGGCGACAAGAGATCATGAGTCTGCATGAACCAGCAAATTCACAAATGGGATCTGTTTTACATGACATCCATTCTATTACAGCGATTGAGTGGGTCAATGTGTGGGAGAGTGATGTATGGGCATGTGAACCTTGTGTCTACTGAGGGAGGGGGGCACGTGGTAACCTGGTCAGTCACTAAGGTATGCACGTAATGCATGAGCATGGGGTGTAGCCCCTGGGATTAAAGCTTATTCTATCATCGTCATTAACGACTCTATCCAGATACATGTCTGTCCTCTCTATCCATCATTAACTCTCTCTCTCTCTCTCTCTCTCTCTCTCTCTCTCTCTCTCTCTCTCTCTCTCTCTCTCTCTCTCTCTCTCTCTCTCTCTCTCTCTCTCTCTCTCTCTCTCTCTCTCTCTCTCTCTCTCTCTCTCTCTCTCTCTCTCTCTCTCTCTCTCTCTCGAACAAGAGTTGTTCCCACTTCATTGAAACACTCTCGTAGGAAGAGGAAGTGAATACTAAGAAAACGACTTGACCAAAATTCTGAATCTTGCAGCGTAAATCTCGGAGCATACAAAGGGGCGATAAAAACAGTTAGAAGACATGCAACCAATATTATATGTAGAGTTACTAAACACATTCCAAACAAGCAAGTTCTGCAGACACTCCTGGACAGAGAGCCGACCAGAGTGGCCATTGGGACAACCAGAGGTGTACATATTGGGGTAAACATATATGGTAGTTAATTGTATGTATATATTTTTTCTTTAAGGTTTTTTCAATATGGCTTTAAACCAGAGCCTATAGAAGCAGCAGACTCATGTAAACCACATTGTACCTTTAACAGCATAATGTTTAACTAAAATGGAAATAATTTAAACAAAGGATTAAATGGTCGTTCACTTAATGGCCATTTTGGTTCTAAACCCACGTGCACTTCTTTCAAGACGCAGCACGACCAACATGGCCGACAGGTAAATAAGGCTTGTAGTAACTTCCAAGAAACAAATGCGTGGGAGACTTTCGTTCTTGGCTTACAATCCTTCTTCCTCTTCCCTTTCTTGGTTCCTTCCCTTTACCAGAGAAAGGGGATTTCAGAGAGACTTTCGATATTGCGTCAGAAAGAGGTCGGACAAAGGCTTCCCGAGAGAGGGTCAGGACACGTTCGAGGTAAATCGATTGTTAGAGAGAGAGATAGACATAATCAATATATTTATATATATACATATAGATCAATATATGTCTAGATCTATACATACAGATCTACAGACTAAGAGATTGAGAGAAAGAGAAAGAGAGAGAGAGAGAGAGACGGAAGAGACATACCACTCCAGCACTTCTCCTTTATCACAATATAAATATCCCTGTCCTGCTCAGAGAGGGCCGTCCACTGGTCTACCGATAGCAGAGCATTAACACCTGATCTTCTTCGCCGTCCTCCTGTCTATCTCTTGATTAGATTTCTCGTTAGCAGCGGCCAATCAGAACCAGTGAAGATGACGACCTGTGGCACCGTGACGAAGAGCCTGCTGCTGCTGGCTGTGGTGGTCGCTCTGACCGGACACGGATCTGCAGGTGAGGGGAGGATGGGGCCGACGGGGACCTGGGTTCTCAGGGGACGCCACGAGAACCGAGGTACGGACTGCCGTCTTACAATGAGAAAGTTAGGGAAAACTAACCGTCTTTCTGTCTCTCCTTCAGCAGATTGGAAGGTCTCTGAATGCTGCACCACGGTGGCCAGAAAGGAGATCACTGAAACCATCGTGGACTTCATGGTGCAACACAGAAACAATCACTGTGTCAATGCCATCATGTAAGCGACCAGCCATATGGAACGAATGTGTTCTTCAAAAGAACATCTCTAGCTTTGAACGTCCGCTAGGATGTGTGTCTTCGTTGAAACTTGTGTGCTAGGATGTGTTAACCTCACATAGGGTGTCATCCCTGGCTCAGACTACTCACGGTGTCTCTGTGTTTTGTGTAGTTTCAAAACGGAGAGTGGTCGTTTGTACTGCTGCAAACATGATGAGCCCTGGGTGAAGGGGAAGGTCAGGCAGCTTAGGTAAGTGTCCCTCACTCATTCACTCACATATGCATTCAATCACACACTCATTCATTCACAAACTCATTCATTCACAGTTTCTGAAAAACAAAATCTAAGTCTCTGTGTTTGCGTTTCACAGGGGGACAAAAAGAGCAGCATTGGCCTCCACCCCCTCCCTCCTGAAGCTCATCACCTCCAGCTCCTCTCCTCCACCATTGGACGGAACCACCGGAACGCCCTCAACGCATTATACCGTCCAATAGAAATGCTTCTCATGAGCTCAAACGGCTGACAAGATACTTTAGAGGAAAAAATGAACTGCTAGAATTTATTTGAATGATTTTAGCGTGCTCCAGATATGCAAGCACTTTTGCTTGTAGTTGATTATGGCCACATGTGAATTTTTTTTAATGAGTTTTGAGTGTGAAGTCAGAACTAAAAAAAAAGCATCACATGGGGCCATAATCCTCTTCTCTACATTGTCATCCCGTATTTGTTATTTATTAAGTTATGATAATATAGCACAACATTTAAATGTATTTTCAAAAGAGAATCCTATACATTTATTATGTTTATCAATGTCGGCGCAATATGTTACAAACTTTAATAATTTTTTATTAATAAGTTTTCTGGATTTGGTTTTAGCCAATTATTAATTTATATGCGTTTTCAGCATTTTAATATTCAGAAGCATTTTGTGTGTTTGAATTTAAATAAAATATGTCTTGCCTATAACCTGACTCTCTTCATTATTTAATCATTTTTTCTTTTGGCATCTTCACCCCAATCTTTCAAAAATAACCTCATGCCTCCAAATCAATCATTACTTTACTACTGGTAAAATATCTAAACATAAACGCTTAGCTGAGCATATGGACAGGTCAGCCTCAGAGCCTCTCAGAAGTGTCACTCTGCTCCTTAAGTTATGGATTATTGGTTTCCTTCATTCTGTCCTTGTTTTACATTTTCATTTTACATTAAGGGCATTAATGGCACAGGGATTGTTTCATCCAAAGCGACCTACAACATGTACATTTATCAGAAGAAAGAGAAACAACAATATATTGCTGTCCTCATCCATGATACGATGCATATTAATAAGCACCAATAATGAATATCTTTTAAGGGATTCGTGGTAAACCATGTGATTGTGCGATAAGAATGCCATTCTCCAGTTTATGAAATGAAAATGGACAGCCTGTGTTTTGGTTCATGGAAGGCCTAAATTATAACCTTAAATCAAGAAAAATGTGATGTCTGGGAATGTGAACCTTGTGTCTACTGAGGGAGGGGGGCATGTGATGGAGGTTGTTAGTTGTTCCCATGGTAACCTGGTCAGTCACTAAGGAATGCACGTGATGCATGAGAATGGGGTGTGGCTCCTGGGATTAACGCTTACTCTGACCACCTTTAAATCAAGACTGAAGACTTTTATGTTTGCTGTAGCTTTCTGCTAAATCTTCTAAAATGATTTTTTAACTTTGCCTTTATTTTCTATTTTACTACTCAAAGGCCTTTTTTTTAAACTTTGCCATTATTATCTATTTTTACCAGAAAGATACATGATCTGATACAAGAGAGAAAGGATAAGGGTTTGAGAACCAAGTTCTGTCTGGGTTAGAATCCGGGTTTTAGTCCCAGAGAAAGGACCGAGTTCCTTTAGGTCGGTTTGGAGTCCCGACGTGGGTACCAGAGAGACAGTGGATCGGATCTTAAATACATAGCATTTTACTAAAATGCTGATCTGTTTTGCTCATTTTTTTGTCAGTCAGTCAGTCAGTCACTCGCCCTCCCTCTCCCTCTCCCTCTCCCCTCCCCCTCTCCCTCCATTCACAAGTTTGAGCACTAGTTGGAGAGGAAGTGAATCAATGACCTCAAGTGTCTGTTCAGACGGACAGTGATACTGAGAAAGCGCCTTTGGGGTGGAAATGAGGAAACAATCGAGTGAAAACGATGAGCAGATGACCAAAATACTGAAACATGCAGTGTAAATGATGGAGCATATCCTTAAAATGGGGCAATATAAACATTTAGAAGATGCTGTTTTCATCCAAACGAATTACAGGTGTGGATGAGAGAAATGAAGACATGCAACCAATAAAATATAGAGTTAAACTAAACACTAAACACATTCCAAACAAGCAAGTTCTACAGAAACACCTGGACAGAGAGCCAACACGAGTGGCTATTGGGACAACCAGAGGTGTACATATTGGGGTAGACATATATGGTAGCTAATTGTATATAAATTTAGCACAAAAAGTAACGCACATTTTTGTTTGTTTGATTATTTCTCTGTGGTAACGATGCATTTTGGCAATAAATCTTATACCGTTGGAAAGCCCGTTTAGTTCCCTTTCAAATGGTGCACCATTTGTAAGGAACATGCATTTGTGGGATGAGCAGCAGCGCTGAGTATGTGGGTGGCGCCCATGAAAAATTTGCCAAATCCTTTCTGCCATTGCCAAACAGGTTATTTTGCTGTTGCTATTGACACTTGTTTTGAGATTCTGGTATCCCCAGGTGCTGCCAATCAGGTGGCCGATTGGAACCTGATTGTGCAGCTTCAAGCTGGTGTTCTGCAAAACCAAAGTTGCGGCATTATTTGGAGTTATCCCTAGTACCCTCTCCAAACTGAAGGCCAAGTTCCATATAACGGGGGATGTCAAAGACAGGCCGCGAAGTGGGCGTCCCAAGAAGACGACACCACAAGATGACCGTTTCACCACCCTGTCAGCACCACGTTGGCTGACTTGCGACAAATGCTGGTTGAAGAATGGGATGCAATCCCACAGCAGTGTGTTACCAGGCTGGTGACCAGCATGAGGAGGAGGTGCCAGGCTGTTGTGGCTGTGTATGGTTCTTCCACAAGCTACTGAGGCTCCTGTTTGTATTATAAATTATAAAATGTATTATAAATTATAAATTGTTTAATTGTCAATTTTGTCTTGTTTCTTCAAACTTCAATCATCCAATCCACCAAACACCAAACGAGTCAATGGCAGAATAAGATGTTTGGCATTGGCAGAGAAGATTTGGCAAATCTTTCATGGGCACAACCCACATACTCAGCTTTGCTGCTCATCCCACAAGTGCATGTTCCTTACAAATGGGGCCCCATTTGAAAGGGAACTATACAGGCTTTCCAACGGAATAAGATTTATTGCCAAAAACCATTGTTACCACAGAGAAATTATCAACCAGTTTGGTATCAGTGAAGTGCACGGTCAAGCTAATAAGTTCATATTTTTTGCTTTAGGATTCTTTCAATATGGCTTTAAACCAAAGCCGATACGTAGAAACAGCAGACTCATGTAAACCACATTGTACCTTTACCAGCATAATGTTTGAACTAAAATGGAAAACATTGGGACCAGTCACATAAACAAAATATTACATGGTCGTTCACCTAGCAGCCATTTTTGTTCAAATCCCACGTGCACTTCTTTCAAGACGCAGCTGAACCAACATGGCCGACAGGTGAATAAGGCCGGTATTAACTTACAGGAAACAAAGTAGGAGACATTCTTTCTAGGTTTGCAATCCTCCGTCGTCGTCCCTTTCTTGGTTCCTTCCCTTTTCCAGAGCAAAGGGACTTGAGAGAGTTCCAATATTGCATCAGAAAGCGGTCGGAAAGGGCTTCTCTAAGGAGGGTCGAGAGACGTCACTCCAGCACTTCTCCTTTTCACAATATAAATATCCCTGTCCTGCTGAGAGAGGGCAGTCCACTGGTCTAACGGTAGAAGAGCATTAACACCTGATCTTCTCTGTCGTCTTCCTGTCTATCTCTTGATCGTTAAAAGCAGCCAATCAGAACCAGTGAAGATGACGACCTGTGGCACCGTGACGAAGAGCCTGCTGCTGCTGGCTGTGGTGGTCGCTCTGACCGGACAAGGATCTGCAGGTGAGGGGAGGATGGGGACCTGGGTTCTCAGGGGACGCCACGAGAACCAAGGTACGGACTGCCACCTTACAATGTGAAAGTTAGGGAAAACTAACCGTCTTTCTGTCTCTCCTTCAGCAGTTGAGAAGTTCTCTGAATGCTGCACCAAGGTGTCCACACAGCAGATCACTGAAACCATCGTGGACTACATGGTGCAAAAGAGAAACAATCACTGTGTCAATGCCATAATGTAAGTGACAAGCAATATGGGATGAATGTGGTCTTCAACAGAAACATCTCTACCTTTGAACGTGTGTTCGGTTATGGGTCTTCTTTAAAACGTGTGTTTTAGGATGTCATCATGGCTCAGACTACTCACGGTGTCTCTGTGTTTTGTGTAGTTTCCAAACGGAGAGTGGTGGTTTGTACTGCTTTAAACATGATGAGCCCTGGGTGATGAAGAAGTTCAGGCAGCTTAGGTAAGTGTCCCTCACTCATTCATTCACATATTCATTCACTCACACACTCATTCATTCACAAACTCATTCATTCACACACAGTTTATGAAAAAGAAAAAATCTAAGACTCTGTGTTTGTGTTTCACAGGGGGACAAAAAGAGCAGCATTGGCCTCCACCCCCTCCCTCCTGAAGCTCATCACCTCCAGCTCCGCTCCTCCACCATTGGAGGGAACCACCGGCATGCCCTCAACGCATTATACCGTCCAATAGAAATGCTTCTTATACAGCGCCGGCCAATGAGCTCCAAGATGGCTGACCAGATACTTTTGAAGAGAAAAACAATGGACTGCTCGATTTAAAAAATAATAATAATTTAGAGTACTCCAGATATACTAGCATTTTATCAGAAGTGCTTAAGGGCCATTTCTAATTCTAAGTCTGAAGTCAGAACTCAAGAAAAAGAATCACATGTTGCCCTAATCCTCTTCTCTACATTGTCAACCCGTTATAGGTTATTTATTCAATTATAATAATATAGCACAACATTTAAATGTATTTTCAAAAGAGAGTCCTATTTATTAATTGTATTTATTAATGTCAGCGCATTATGATATCATTGTTTATAGTTGCAACCCAGTCTCACGGAAATATGTGACGCTGTCACGTCACGTCATTTAATCTATTCACTCGTGATTTGGGACTGGGATCTGGGAATTTTTCTGTTGCCGTTTGCCTACAGATCAACACACCTGCATTAAATGTATCCGTGAATTGTCACAATTTCTCAGAATCAATGGTGAAAGTAGAAACGGGTGACCAAAAGCTGTCATAATGTTAGAAATTTGTGCTTTTGGCATGACATTTTTTAATTACGTGTCCCAGATCACGAATGAATAGATTAAATGACGTGACCGAGTCACGTATTTCTGTGAGACTGGGTTGTAAACTAACGGGATTTGATGAAGGTTCTAGCTATTTATTAATTTATAAGTTTTTAGCATTTAATATTCAAATGTATTTTGTGTGTAAATATAAATAAAATATGTTCTATTCTATAACCTGACTTTCCATCTTCATTATTTCACGATTTTGTTTTTGGCATCAGCTTAACTCGCAAACACTGCTTGGAAACAATACCTTGGCTCAATGTGTGGCAGAGATGTAGAACAGGCCAGAACTGCATTCATTATCTCTCAGTAAATTAACTATGATGGCAGTTTTCATGGTTTTCATGAAAAGGGATCTGTTCCAAACAGAATGACTTCCCAGGTGTAGGGTAGCCTTCCCATTACTAGCCAAATAATAGCATGATTGCTCTTCTGTCATACTATGTGATGCTAAATGTGTTTTGATTTTAGAGAATTCAATAAAGGTGCAGGATCGGCGGTGCGATGGGGGTCTGCAAGAGGTCGGTCAGCAGTTTTTTCTACAAAAGAAAAAAGGGAACTTCCCCTTCAGGGAACACTCCCTGAAGGAGTGACGGACTGGGATTAAAAAACGGCCCTGCCATTTTCACCCACCAGCGGCCCACGCGGGGACGCGCACGCACGCGCGTGCCCGCAACACACAAACATAACTTCACATGCACGGAAATAACACCCACTTTTGTAGCCCCATTGGTGATCAACTCTCTAACTTTAATATGCATAAAGACTGACTGTCCTCACTGTTTCTCACTGTCCTCCTGTCTTACTCCCTGCCCCTGGTCTGTTTGCTCAGTGTCTTGAACATTAGTGTTCGCGCATTTTTCACTGTCAGCCAAAAGTAATTTCCTGGATTTCGCTCTCTTTTTCTCCGCTCTTCCCTTCTGTCGCTTAATTCCTCGATTCATAGTTCATACTCATAGTAACCTCAGCAGACTCTGGTATCTTCCAACTTTCAACTTCCAACAACCCTCTATACGCAGACCCGGTCTGATTCGGTTTTGAAATTCCCAGAAGTCATTGCTTCATATAACTTTTGTAAACTAATATAAAAATAAAAATACAGGCAGATTTGCTGTATTTCAATTTCAAACAATGCACTTTTTAAACATCTGATTGAATAAGGCTACAAAATAATGTAGACCGATGTAAATATTAAGGGCAACCATGACTGTAGTATATAGACACTCATATATGGTATAAAGACAAATGGCTAATTCCAAGCTTTTAACACTATAGATGCTTGATAGTGTGCCAAGAGATAATGTGGGGCCACGTTGCGACGAAGCGGCCGCGCGAAGCCGACAAGCATGCCACCCCGTGATTGGCCGGCCCAAACGGCCCACGAGAGGCCGCGGCCCCTCTGGCATCTGCCCGAATGCCAGACCGTCCAGTCCGTCACTGCGCCTGAAGACAGTATGTCAAACCAGATGGGGTTCTAGGCAGGCCATGAGCGAGAGGATCCTTGAGCAGCAGAAGGCCATTTCCCAGGTGCTCTCTAATGAACGGAAACTCAGACATCTCACCCTCTCCCGGCAGGATGTTGATGTGCTAGAAGCTGTCAATAAGTCACTTAGCCCCCTAGTTGAATTCACGGATGCACTTTCTGGAGAGAAATATGTAAGTGTGTTGTGGCAACCCAGTCCCAAACCCTCAGGCCAGGTGGCCCGAGGGAGGAGTGGCGGATGGTGTATACCGCCGATATCCACCAGCCGGAGACAGAGAGCGTCCATTGCGTCACTCTAATCGACCCAATGGAGAACAACTGCGGCAGAGGGCGAGGAAGATCAGGTACCCTTTAAAAGACTGTTTGATGTTCTCCCAGGGGAGGGAACCGGGAGTCCGAGCGGAGCAGAGTACCTCCAGGACCCGATACGGACAGGTAGACTCGTTGATTTAACGGACTTTCCCAACAAGCGGCCACGAGAGAACCCGCACGCCAGGGTGACGCGCGCCGACACGGCACGCACCACGGGGACGGCATCACCAACGGGAGTGAACTCCCTCGCCAGGGACGCCAGGGACGAGACAGGCCCGGCCGGAAAGACAATGTCCTGGACTCTACCGTGACTCACGGAGTCACCTGTATGATTTTTGGTTTCCCCGTGTTGGGCACAGACCAACACGTTGTTTTACGTTATTTAATGAATAAACGCCCTACCGGGCTTTGAACGGGTCTTGGCGTTTGTCGTTTTCCTGCGTGAGAGAGACATTCCTGGGGCCGGGTCGCCACAGTGTCTTTTGAGAAACCAACCCTTCACCTCTTCAACAATTGAGGACATAGGGGGGGTACATAGAAAATAATAGGGGCGGCTTTTTTGACGCGCGCCGTTCGGAGGTGTTGTGTTTTAGTCGTAGCCTATACTCACAACTGAGGAGGACACTCTGACGTGGTGGAGAGGTACCCAAATGATGCTCCCACCCACGTCTTTCAAAATTGGCCAGGAAAAATGTGTGTATTCCTGCCACAAGTTCCTCTTCAGAGCGAGTCTTTACTAGCACTCATGGAAATATTGTTTCCTGCTTGCGCTCATCTCTGAAGCCTGATCATGTTAACAGGCTTGTGTTTCTGGCAAAAAACCTTTTAAGTCTGTGCCATATTCACCTAAAATGATTCTGAAGTTCAAGTCAAGATCATTTCAGTGAGTTCTGAGTATGATGGGCCAAGCCAGTCCTTCCAGCCATATTCCACTACTGGATCATTTTTCAGAATGCAATTTATTGAGTGTTGTTCACAAAAAACGTTAGATTAAAAATGTGTCAGTGCACTAAGAACGAAAAAGTTACTTTTAAGTTTGTTTAAGTTTTTCTGTCTTATTACATTTTCTAGTATATTTATTTTATTCATTGAAAGTTTTACAGAAATTGCAGAACACCTGGAAACATTTATTTGTACATTATTTTCAATTTGAACATTTTCAAATTGAAAATAACAAACTAACAGTTTGGGTACTGTGTAGTTTAAGAATTTTGAAAGCTCAGTTATCACCAAACATCTAACTTCTCCTGGGAATCATCACAGAGTGACTGAGCAACTCCCGCCACTGTAAATCAGAGGGGGTGGGGAGAGACCCTGAACTCAGTCTGAAGCACTGGCTATGCTAATGAGCAGGGGTGCCCAACCTTTTTTGACCCAAGATCTACTTTTCAAGTAGCCAACCTCCCGAGATCTACCAGCAAACCTACCTTGAAGCGGGGGGGGGGTAGAGAACAATTGTTGACTGGGGGGGGGGGGGGAGGGGGGGGTTGTATCGTGAACCTACGGACTTCAGTGGGGGTTTCATTCCGTCTGCGCACAATAATCTTCCTCCCACTCAGGGTGAAAATGGTAGGTCTTAGCTTGTTTCCCCTCAGCCATGCCAACGTTTAGGAGTGTGTAACTACTGTTGATGGCTTTCAACTGCTGTTAACAGCACATGCGCTACCGCGCGTATATGTCCCGCGCAAATTTAATTTTATTAAAAAAAAAATAATAAAATTAAAAAAAAAAAAATCTTTTTTTTTTCTTCACCCCTCGCGATCGACTTGGGATCTGTCGGCGATCTACTGGTAGACCGCGATCGACTGGTTGGGCACCCCTGCTAATGAGGATACTAGCATCCGTGTTCCTGTGAACGGTATCTATATATACAGATAGATCTACAGACAGAGAGATTGAGGTGTGTGTGTGTGTGTGTGTGTGTGTGTGTGTGTGTGTGTGTGTGTGTGTGTGTGTGTGTGTGTGTGTGTGTGTGTGTGTGTGTGTGTGTGTGTGTGTGAGTGTGAGAGAGAGAGAGAGAGAGAGCTTCTCCTTTTTCACAATATAAATATCCCTGTCCTGCTGAGATAGAGCAGTCCACTGGTCTAACCGTAGACGAGCATTAACACCTGATCTTCTCTGTCGTCTTCCCGTCTATCTCTTGATCGTTAAAAGCAGCCAATCAGAACCAGTGAAGATGACGACCTGTGGCCCCGTGACGAAGAGCCTGCTGCTGCTGGCTGTGGTGGTCGCTCTGACCGGACAAGGATCTGCAGGTGAGGGGAGGATGGGGCCGACGGGGACCTGGGTTCTCAGGGGACGCCATGAGAACCGAGGTACGGACTGCCATCTTACAATGAGAAAGTTAGGGAAAACTAACCGTCTTTCTGTCTCTCCTTCAGCAGCTGAGAAGGTCTTTGAATGCTGCAAAAGGGTGGCCAGAAATAGGATCACTGAAACCATCGTGGACTACATGGAGCAAAAGAAAAACCTTCCCTGTGTCAAAGCCTTCATGTAAGTGACCAGCCATATGAAATGAATGCGTTCTTCAAAAGAAACATCTCTAGCTTTGAACGTGCGCTAGGATGTGTGTCTTCGTTGAAACTTGCGTGTTAGGATGTGTTATCCTCATATAGGGTGTCATCCATGGCTCAGACTACTAACAGTGTCTCTGTGTTTTGTGTAGTTTTCAAACAAAGGGAGGTAGTTTGTACTGCCTTAAACATGGTGAGCCCTGGGTGAAGAGGAAGGTCAGGGAGCTTGAGTAAGTGTCCCTCACTCATTCATTCACAAACTCATTCATTCACACACAGTTTATGAAAAACAAAATCTAAGTCTCTGTGTTTGTGTTTCACAGGGCGACAAAAAGAGCAGCATTGGCCTCCACCCCCTCCCTCCTGAAGCTCATCACCTCCAGCTCCGCTCCTCCACCATTGGAGGAGGAGCGGAGCCGGTATACGCCCTCAACGCATTATACCGTCCAATAGAAATGAATCTTATTCAGCGCAGGCCAATGAGCATCAAGATGGCTGACCTGATACTTTTGAAATGGGAAACAATGAACTGCTAGAAACTTTTTTCAAATTAATTTAGAGAACTCCAGATATACAAGCAATTTTGCGGAAGTGGTTTAGGGCCAGATGAGAGTTCTGAGTTTGAAGTCAGAACTCAAAAAAAGAGAATCACATGTTACCCTAAACCTATTCTTTACATTGTCAACCCGAAATGGGTTATTTATTAAATTATCATAATTTAGCACAACATTTTAATGTATTTTCAAAAGAGAGTCCTATTTATTAATTGCATTCATCAATGTCGGCGCATTATGTTACAATGTTGAATCGTTGTTTATCTATAAGTTCACTGAATTTGGGTTTCTAGCTATTTATTAATTTATACGTTTCAAGCATTTTAATGTTCAACAGTATTTTGTGTGTTTGAATATAAATAAAATATGTCCTATTCAATATCCCGACTCTCCATCTTCTTTATTTTATGATTTGTCTTTTTGCATCTTTACCCCAATCTTTGAAAATAACCTCAGTAACTGCCTCCAAATCAACCATTGCTTTACTTATGGTAAAATATCTAAACATAAACGCTTAGTGGAGCATATGGACAGGTCAGCCTCAGAGCCTCTCAGAAGTGTCACTCTTCTCTTTAAGTTATGGATTATTAGTCTCCTTTACTCTGTCCTTGCTTTACAATTAAATTTTACATTAACGGCATTTAGCAGACGCTTTTATCCAAAGCGACTTAAAATATGTACATTTGTCAGAAGAAAGAGGAACAACAACATGTATCGCTGTCACCAAATGACTATCGCCCCGTAGATCTGCTCTGCCAGTGCATTGAGCAAGTGAAAGACTGGATATGCCAAAATTTCCTTCAACTAAATGACGATAAAACAGATAATTGTATTTGGTTCTAAAACGGAAAGGCTTAAAGTAACGCAACACCTTGCTGCTGATAGAGTTCTAACAAAGACGAAATACATATTACACCAATTCTTAAATCGTTACATTGGCTTCCTGTAGGTCAGATAATTGATTTTAAAATCATGTTGCTAACCTATAAATCCCTACATGGTTTAGGCCCAAAATATTTAACTGATATGCTTCCACTACATAAGCCTTCTAGACCACTAAGATCTTCTAAGGCCAATATGTTAATTATCCCCAGAGTAAACACGAAACACGGGAAAGCAGAATTTAGTTACTATGCAACAAATAGCTGGAATAAACTCCCTGAGGATTTAAGACTTGCCCCAACTCTGAGCACCTTTAAAACAAGACTGAAGACTTTTATGTTTGCTTTAGCTTTCTGCTAAATCTTAAATACATTGCACTTTCTAAAAAGCTTTTTTAACTTTGCCTTTATTTTCTATTTTATCACTAAAATAACTTTCTAACTTTGTATTTTACTCTTTTCTTTGCATATGTTTTATTTTACTTATCTATCATTTTATTTTATTGTATGACAATGTTTGTATGTGAAGCACTTTGAGTCTGCCTTGTGTATGCATGCCTTGGGTATGCAATATAAATAAAGTTGCCTTACATCACAAAAAGGCTACATGGCTACATATACTTGCAAGTACACAGATACTGAGTACAAGTTCTGTTTGCTGTTTCTTGCAGGTCATGCATTTGTTGAGGAGTGTAGCTGGCTGGCTGCGGCCGAGGAAGTAGAGCAATATATATATATGGCCCTAAATATAACCATGAATAGAGAATTGAAAAAAAAATGGTGCACATGTTAACATGTACACAGACATGCACATACACGTATATGAGAATGCAAATCTATTCAGACCTGTAATTCATGTCTCCGACTTTTTCACACAGCTATAGATAATTTTTTCTTTTTCTAATCTCTATTTATGGTGTCATAATGACTGAGTCAACGTTAAAACAAATGAGTTTCAGCTCTAATGCTGCTACTGTCTGTAATATGTTTCCATTCAGATTATTTGTCAGGATATTTTGCTATTATGGTCCGAGTCTGGTCTTAACTAATGCTGGGCTTACACCAAAATATTTTCACAGTCACAGACTAAAAACTGCAAGAGAGAATTTAGCGTTGGATCAAGTGTGATATTTAAAAAGGGTTTTGTAGATATGTAGATATGGGGGGTGGAGATGCAGCGACCACAGGAGGTCTGTTAACTTCCTGTTCGGGTTTCCAACTGTCTTCTCAGCAGCACAAGAGACACAAACTTGAAAAATAAACAACTGCTATTTACAGTGCTGTACTATTATTCAGATGAATGTACTTGATTAAATTGTTTTAATCAAGTACATACAGGGTTTTTCCCGTTCGTCTCGTCCCACCCCTAGTGCTGATAATGTAAGAGGCTGGTCTGGACAGAAAATGCCAGGGCTGAATCTTTGTCCCAGCCACCCATGCCCCCACCCCATGATTTCAAAACAAAAATGAGCACTTGTCATTCCAATGACAATGCTGCGGCCTGTCTTCGTTATTTCACAACCGTTTTATGACTAGCTTTACTTTCGTAATTAATCCAAACCTAAGTCAGATATGGCGACAGCTCAGGTTATGAAAACGTTCCGTCTCTTCTCCGTTAGCGAAGAGGTCTTTCAGGGAGCCCAGCGCTGACTATGATAGGATTATATAAAAGCGGAGGACAGGAAACAGACAGAAAAAAAAGATATGACACGACCTGATTGGAATGAGATTCAGCATCATAGAAAGAGATGGTAGAACACTAAATAAACTCTGTGTGATACAACCGATGAAAAGAACGAACAACTCAGAAGGTGATACCTGCCTTCCTGTCCCACTAACAGAACTTCTTCTTCCTAGGTCTGCTTTCAGACCGTCTCATGTCGTAGATCCTTCTATCTGGAGGGACTTGCATGGAACCCCAACATGCTCCTTGAGGAGGAGGTTTAGGTTTGGGCCTCTTGCTAGAGGATGCCTACATGTAGGACACCGTAGCCTACACTTTTGCCCCCGATTCGACTTTCATGCAAGAAAATACACATGGTTCACACTTATTTGGGCCAACGTTAGTTTCGGAACACAGCGAGTGTTTGTGTGGTTGATGTGGTCCAGATGCTAATCACCAAACGTCCAACTTCTCCCGGGAATCCTCACAGTGTGACTGAGCAACTCCTGCAACTCTCAATCAGAGGGGGTGTGGAGTGACCCTGAACTCAGTCTGAAGGATTGGCTATGCTAATGAGGATACTAGCATCCGTGTTCCTGTGATCGTATCGTTTGATGAGAGGTGGACGATAACCGATGTAAAGTGCTTGTTTGAGCCATTTAGAGGTCTTTTGTGTTGAATATTTTTAAGTAAATATATTTGGAGTCTAAGGCTAAAAGTACGAGTTATGAAGTATAAAGTGTATAAAATATTAATCAAATTTCCTTTCATATGTATATTTATGCACTTTGTGATGACGTGGTGATTAGTCCGTTGTGTCACCTGGGGAAGTAGGTGTGTCACGCTCTACCTGGAGCCTATTGGAGGCCCTCATACGTGCTTCCCAAGAAATGTGGGTCGGACTACCTCTGCCTCAGGAATAAATAGGGCGAGCAAAGGGTTCGCCACTTCAGTGCTGGAGTGTTAATGCTGATAGAGGCAGATTTAACAAGTGTCTCTGTTTGTCTGTCTCTCCGTCTGTCTGGCGCCAGTCAACTAAACAAAAGATTACATGGTCATTCATCTAGGGGCTTCCCTAGTGAGAGTCGGGACATGTTTTAGATAGATCGATAGTCAGAGAGAGAGAGATACATATAAATATACATATAGATCTACAGATACAGAGAGACAGAGACAGAGACAGAGACAGAGACAGACAGAAAGAGAGAGAGGAGAGAGAGAGAGCACTTCTCCTTTTCACAATATAAATATCCCTGTCCTGCTGAGAGAGGGCAGTTTACTGGTCTAACGGTAGACCAGCATTAACACCAGATCTTCTCTGCCGTCTTCCTGTCTATCTCTTGATCTTTAAAAGCAGCCAATCAGAACCAGTGAAGATGACGACCTGTGGCCCCGTGACGAAGAGCCTGCTGCTGCTGGCTGTGGTGGTCGCTCTGACCGTACAAGGATCTGCAGGTGAGGGGAGGATGGGGCCGACGGGGACCTGGGTTCTCAGGGTACACAATGAGAACCAATAAACGGACTGCCATCTTACAATGTGAAAGTTAGGGAAAACTAACCGTCTTTCTGTCTCTCCTTCAGCAGATTGGAAGGTCTCTGAATGCTGCACCAGGGTGAGCAGACAGCAGATCACTGAAACCATCGTGGACTTCATGGTGCAACACAGAAACAATCACTGTGTCAATGCCGTCATGTAAGTGACCAGCCATATGGAACGAATGTGTTCTTCAAAAGAACATCTCTAGCTTTGAACATGCGCTAGGATGTGTGTCTTCGTTGAAACTTGTGTGCTAGGATGTGTTAACCTCAGATAGGGTGTCATCCATGGCTCAGACTACTCAAGGTGTCTGTGTTTTGTGTAGATTTCAAACAAAGAGTGGTCGTTTGTACTGCTGCAAACATGATGGGAGATGGGTGATTAAGAAGGTCAAGCAGCTTTGGTAAGTGTCCCTCACTCATTCACTCACATATTCATTCACTCACACACTCATTCATTCACACACATTTTATGAACAATTAAATGTAAGTTTCTGTGTACTCACAGGGCGAAAAAAAGAGCAGCATTGGCCTCCGGCCCCTCCCTCCTGTAGCTCATCACCTCCCGCTCCTCTCCTCCACCATTGGAGGGAACCACCGCCACGCCCTCAATGCATTATACCGTCCAATAGAAATGCATCTTATTCAGCGCAGGCCAATGAGCACCAAGACGACTGACCAGATACTTTTGAAATGGAAAACAATGAACTGCTAGAACCTTTTTTCAAATTAATTTAGAGAACTCCAGATATACAAGCATTTTTGCGGAAGTGGTTTAGGGCCAGATGAGAGTTCTGAGTTTGAAGTCAGAACTCAAAAAAAGAGAATCACATGTTAACCTAAACCGATTCTCTACATTGTCAACCTGAAATAGGTTATATATTAAATTATGATAATATAGCACAACATTTAAATGTATTTTCAAAAGAGAGTCCTATTTATAAATTGTATTTATCAATGTCGGTGCATTATGTTACAATGTTATGTCATTGTTATTCTATACATTTACTGGATTTGTTGAAAGTTCGAGCCATTTATTGATTCATACGTTTTTAGCATTTTAATAATCCAAAGTATTTGGTGTGTTTGAATATAAAAAAAATGTGTTCTATTCTATAACCTGACTCTCTTCACTATTTAAAGATTTTGTCTTTTGGCATCTTCACCTCAATCTTTCAAAATAACCTCAGTAACTGCCTCCAAATCAACCATCACTTTACTATTTGTAAAATGTGTAAACAAAAACGCTTAGCTGAGCATATGGACAGGTCAGCCTCAGAGCCTCTCAGAAGTGTCACTCTGCTCCTTAAGATATGGATTTTTTGGTTTGCTTCATTCTGTTCTGGTTTTACGTTTTAATTTTACATTAAGGGCACATTAAGGGATTGTTTTATCCAAAGCGACTTGCAACATGTACATTCATCAGAAGAAATAGAAACAACAATATATTGCTGTCGTCATCCATGATACGATGCATATTAATAAGCACCAATAATGAATATCTTTTAAGGGAGTCGTGGTAAATCATGTGATTGTGCGATAAGAATGCCATTCCAGTTTATGAGATGAAAATGGACAGCCTGTGTTTTGGTTCGTGAGGCCTAAATTATAACCTTAGATTACCTTAAGCCTATCTATTTTCTGCGAACAACAAATATATTCTGTACGAATAAATTATCTAAATATACCACGCCCGGTTCACTTGCATCCTTATATATCTTCATAAATTTGGATTATCTTTCTAATCTACAGTAATTTGTCTGAACTCTTCACTCTGGCCACTGGAGGGCGGTCAAGAGATCCTGAGTCAGCATGAACGAGCAAGTTCACAAATGGGATCGGTTTTACATGACATCCATTCTATTAAAGCGATTGAGTGAGTCACTAGCTGCGTTTCCATCTAAAAAGGTGATGCGAATGTTTAGAAAGTTCGCAAAAAAGTAATTTGAATTTGGTGCGTTTCCATCAAGTGGTGGGAGCGGGTAACTACCCCAGTTCTGCCTGGAGGTGGCGCTGTAGGCAAAAAATATATGCCGATACGTGGCTGTAGAAATAGAAAAGCTGGAACAAATGTAACAAAAAACGGTTAGTCCGCCAATAGAGAGGAGTAACAACAAACATGGAGAGAGGAATTCAGCAGCAATTGGTTTCCCTTGGGCAAGTCATAACTGTTCTTTCAGTGAAGTTATCATTGGCTATTTTAACTTCCATCCGTAGACGAAGAAATAGAGAAATTACAATGTACACAGCGGTAGCAAGGGAAATAGGAGGACGACGTTGAGTGCCTTACGTATGGGAGAGCACAATAGGGTGATGACGTGACACGTTGATGTCGGCAGGGTTGCTATGGCCGGTCGTTATGCGGAAATCTGAAAGACTGTCAGTCCTGTGTGTTCAAAGTTCGCTATGTCACAGCCGTTTCGAAAAGTGTGTTTCCATCTCCCATTTTGCGAATTTACTCTCTTTCGCATTTCTCAAAAACCACCTCAAGCCAGCGGAATTTTTTTTTTGCGAATTAGAGGATTTCTATGCAAATTTTGGTGTTTCCATCACCGTTTACAAATTCGATGCTTCAAAGTTCGCATAAAATCAGGGAGGATGGAAACGCACCTAGTGTGTGAGGGAGTGATGTCTGGGAACCTTGTGTCTACTGAGGGAGGGGGGCATGTGATGGAGGTTGTTAGTTGTTCCCATGGTAACCTGGTCAGTCACTAAGGAATGCACGTGATGCATGAGAATGGGGTGTGGCTCCTGGGATTAACGCTTACTCTGACCACCTTTAAATCAAGACTGAAGACTTTTGTGTTTGCTTTAGCTCTGCTAAATCTTAAATACAATACACTTTCTAAAATGCTTTTGTAACTTTGTCTTTATTTTCTATTTTATTACTAAAATGCCCTTTTAACTTTGCCCTTATTTTCTATTTTTTTCAGAAAGATACCAGAGGGAAAGGATAAGGGTTTGAGACAAAATTTCTGTCTGGTTTAAAGTCTTACAATCTGGGTTAGAGTCGCAGCAAAAATTGTCTTGCCTTATCATCATCATGACACTCTCTCTCTCTCTCTCTCTCTCTCTCTCTCTCTCTCTCTCTCTCTCTCTCTCTCTCTCTCTCTCTCTCTCTCTCTCTCTCTCTCTCTCTCTCTCTCTCTCTCTCTCTCTCTCTCTCTCTCTCTCTCTCTCTCTCTCTCTCTCTCTCTCTCTCTCTCTCTCTCTCTCTGCACAATTTTTCCCACTTCATTGAAACGCTCTCGTAGGGACAGGAAGTGAATCATGACCTCAAGTGTCCGTTCAGACAGACAGTGATACGGAGGAAAGGCCTTTGGGGAGAAAATGAGGAAACAATCGAGTGAAAACGATGAGCACATGACCAAAATTCTGAATCATGCAGTGTAAATCATGGAGCAAATCCTAAAGACGGGGTGAAAAAAACATTTAGAAGATGCTGTTTTCATCCAAACGATATACAGGTGAGGATGAGAGGAAAGAAGACATGTAGCTAATACTATATGTAGAGTTACCAAACACATTCCAAACAAGCAAGTTCTGCAGACACACCTGGACCGAGGGCCGACCAGAGTGGCTATTGGGACAACCAGAGGTGTACATATTGGGGTAGGCATATATGGTAGCTAAATATATTTATTTTTTACTTTCAATATGGCTTCAAACCAAAGCTGATACTTAGAAACATCAGACTCATGTTAACCACATTGTACCTTTACCAGCATTATGTTTTAACTAAAATGGAAATAATTGGGACCAGTCACATAAACAAAAGATTACATGGTCGTTCACCCAGCGGCCATTTTGGTTCTAGTCCCACGTTCATTTCTTTCAAGACACAGCTGAACCAACATGGCCGACAGGTGAATAAGGCCGGTATTAACTTACAGGAAACAAAGTAGGAGACATTCTTTCTAGGTTTGCAATCCTCCGTCGTCGTCCCTTTCTTGGTTCCTTCCCTTTTCCAGAGCAAAGGGACTTGAGAGAGTTTTCCAATATTGCATCAGAAAGCGGTCGGAAAAGGGCTTCTCTAAGGAGGGGCGAGAGACGTCACTCCAGCACTTCTCCTTTTCACAATATAAATATCCCTGTCCTGCTGAGAGAGGGCAGTCCACTGGTCTAACGGTAGAATAGCATTAACACCTGATCTCCTCGGTCGTCTTCCCGTCTATCTCTTGATCGTTAAAAGCAGCCAATCAGAACCAGTGAAGATGACGACCTGTGGCACCGTGACAAAGAGCCTGCTGCTGCTGGCTGTGGTGGTCGCTCTGACCGGACAAGTATCTGCAGGTGAGGGGAGGATGGGGCCGACGGGGACCTGG
The DNA here is from genome assembly GCF_026213295.1 of Gadus chalcogrammus. Taxonomy (NCBI): domain Eukaryota; kingdom Metazoa; phylum Chordata; class Actinopteri; order Gadiformes; family Gadidae; genus Gadus; species Gadus chalcogrammus. Next base: position 19,041,454 of record NC_079434.1, on the reverse strand, counting down.
GTTCTCAGGGTACACCATGAGAACCAAGGTATGGACTGCCGTCTTACAATGTCAAAGTTAGGGAAAACTAACCGTCTTTCTGTCTCTCCTTCAGCAGTTGAGAAGTTCTCTGAATGCTGCACCAAGGTGTCCACACAGCAGATCACTGAAACCATCGTGGACTACATGGTGCAAAAGAGAAACCATCACTGTGTCAATGCCATAATGTAAGTGACAAGCAATATGGGATGAATGTGGTCTTCAACAGAAACATCTCTACCTTTGAACGTGTGTTCGGTTATGGGTCTTCTTTTAAACGTGTGTTTTAGGATGTCATCATGGCTCAGACTACTCACGGTGTCTCTGTGTTTTGTGTAGTTTCCAAACGGAGAGTGGTGGTTTGTACTGCTTTAAACATGATGAGCCCTGGGTGATGAAGAAGTTCAGGCAGTTTAGGTAAGTGTCCCTCACTCATTCATTCACATATTCATTCACTCACACACTCATTCATTCACAAACTCATTCATTCACACACAGTTTATGAAAAAGAAAAAATCTAAGTCTCTGTGTTCGTGTTTCACAGGGGGACAAAAAGAGCAGCATTGGCCTCCACCCCCTCCCTCCTGAAGCTCATCACCTCCAGCTCCTCTCCTCCACCATTGGAGGGAACCACCGGCATGCCCTCAACGCATTATACCGTCCAATAGAAATGCTTCTTATACAGCGCCGGCCAATGAGCTCCAAGATGGCTGACCAGATACTTTTGAAGAGGAAAACAATGGACTGCTCGATTTAAAAAATAATAATAATTTAGAGTACTCCAGATATACTAGCATTTTATCAGAAGTGCTTAAGGGCCATATGTGATTTTTTTTTAATTATTTCTAAGTCTGAAGTCAGAACTCAAGAAAAAGAATCACATGTTGCCCTAATCCTCTTCCCGTTATAGGTTATTTATTAAATTATAATAATATAGCACAACATTTAAATGTATTTTCAAAAGAGAGTCCTATTTATTAATTGTATTTATCAATGTCAGCGCATTATGATACAATGTTGTATCATTGTTTATAAGTTACAACCCAGTCTCACGGAAATATGTGACGCTGTCACGTCACGTCATTTAATCTATTCACTCGTGATTTGGGACTGGGATCTGGGAATTTTTCTGTTGCCGTTTGCCTACAGATCAACACACCTGCATTAAATATATCCGTGAATTGTCACAATTTCTCAGAATCAATGGTGAAAGTAGAAACGGGTGACCAAAAGCTGTCATAATGTTAGAAATTTGTGCTTTTGGCACGAAAAATTTAAATTACGTGTCCCAGATCACGAATGAATAGATTAAATGACGTGACAGAGTCACGTATTTCCGTGAGACTGGGTTGTAAACTAACGGGATTTGATGAAGGTTCTAGCTATTTATTAATTTATACGTTTTTAGCATTTTAATATTCAAATGTATTTTGTGCGTGAATATAAATAAAATACGTTTTATTCTATAACCTGACTTTCTATCTTCATTATTTCATGATTTTGTTTTTGGCATCTTCACACCAATCTTTGAAAATAACCTCAGTAACTGCCTCCAAATCAACCATTAGTTTCCTTCATTCTGTCCTTTGTTTTACATTTTCATTTTACATTCAAGGCATTTGGCAGACACTTTTATCCAGTGACTTACAGTATGTACATTTGTCTGAAGAAAGAGAAACAACAATATATCGCTATCGGTACAGTAAGCTTCATCATAGAACCAAGTGCCAAGCACCAACAATCGCTAGGTTGACCCATTCCCCGTATACAGCAAAGATAGCTAGGATAAGATGCTACACCATGCCAAGTACTTTTCTTAAATGCAAGGACATACAACATACAAAAAGTGTGTACTTTAAGTGCCAGAACGTACAACATACGATGAGTTGATTTACTGCTGTCAATCAGGGCCTGTATTAACTTCTAAGAAACCCACATAGGAGACGTCATTTCTTGGTATGCAATCCCCCTTCCTCTTTCCTTTCTGAGTTCCTTCCCTTTTTCACCCAAAGGGACTTTAGAAAGACGTCCGATACAGCCATAGAAGGGCTTCCCTATAGAGGGTTTAGGGGATCTTGTTCTACTGGTAGACTGAAGGTAATGGAGACCGAAACCCACTGCTTTCATCTGTGAGTCCAACACCCTGGCAACGACACTGTAACTGCATGTCCGTCATGCCCAACGCACAGAGTGCGGATTCACGCAGAGTGTGTGCAGTGCGACCCAATTATTAATTTTTGAGTCATAGTGTTTCAATGGAGCAAAGCACATTTCCCAATGACGACATTTAACAGACGCTTTGATGCAGAGTCTAGGTGACCTCGTGAGTCCTGAGTACATGGAGCACTGATAAAGCGAGGCTGCCCTTTTTCACTCATATGGGTCTGTGACTGATTTGCCTTATTCTTTCTCTCCTTCACAGCACAGAGATCAATAAAGAGGGGGTTGCTTGAGTGACGAGATCGGATGAAGTGGCACCAATGAGGTTCATGGAATTTGTAGGGCACACAAATTCACTGTAACAATGAGGAACATGGAACGAGTTGTGTCCTACTGGGCCTGTGATTCGTCTTTGACAATGAGTCTCCTTATGATTCATGACCTCACCCCTCCCCCACCACATCCTCCCTCACACCCACACCATGTCTGTCATACTTCAACATGTTAACATTTTCATTCACACGACTTAGAATAAGTACATTTGTCAGAAGAAAAATAAACGACAATACATGGTTGTCGGTACCGTAAGGATGTTCATGGAACCAAGTGCCAAGCACTAGTAATTGCTAGCTTAACCCATTCTCTGTGTTAAACAAAGATAGCTAGGATATGATGCTACATAATGCTAGGCACTATTTGCAAGTGCCAGGACAATAAGTGTGTACATTAAGTGCCAGGACGAACAACATATAATAAGTGCATTAGAGGGGGGGGCGGGTCCACTGAGACCAGCCCCCCCCCCCCCTTGCAGATTACCCCTAACAGTGGTCCCTCACTCAATCATCAATGGGGTTCAATGGTGTACGGACCATTAGAACAAAATTGATAGACAAAAGTGTTGGAGATGGGAGGACAGTCTTGCCATCGTTACTCGCCCCCACCCCATGATGTCAAAACGAAAACGAGAATGTTTATGTCATCAGGTTCAACTGACTAATGTCATTCTATGTCATTCCAATGACTGATTAAATGCTGTGGCCTATCTTCATCATTTCACAACCGTTTTATGACTCGCTTAACATTCTAATTAAATCTCAAAACGTAAGACAGATATCCCCACAGGTCAGGTTATGAAAACGTTCCGTCTCTTCTCCGTTAGTGAAGAGGTCTTTCAGGGAGCTCAGCGCTGCCTATGATAGGATTATATAAAAGTGGAGGACAGGAAACAGACAGAAAAAAAAGATATGACACGACCTGATTGAAATGAGATTCAGCATCACAGAAAGAGACGGTAAAACACTAAATATACTCTGTGTGATACACAGAGTCCTTGCTCTACAATTAAATTTTACATTCACGGCATTTAGCAGACGCTTTTATCCAAAGTGACTTACAATATGTATATTTGTAAGAAGAAAGAGGAACAACAATATATCGCTGTCCGTACAGTAAGGATATTAATAGAACCAAGTGCCAAGCACCAACAATCGCTAGGTTAACCCATTCCCTGTATACAACAAAGATAGCTAGGATAAGATGCTAAATAATGCTAAGCACTATTTGCAAGTGCCAGGACGTACATCATACAATGAGTGTGTACATTAAGTGCCAGGACGTACAACACACAATAAGTGTGTACATTAAGTGCCAGGACGTACAACATACAACAAGTGTATAAGAGGGGGGTGGGGGGGGTCAACGAGTTAAACTACACGCTCTATCATGAGGTGGTCCACTGAGACCAGCCCCCCCTTCCAGATCAACACTAACATTAGTCGCTCACTCAATAATCAATGAGGCTCAACTCTGTTTGGACGAACAGAACAAAAGTGTGTGAAAACGATGGGTGGAACAGCCTTGCCATTGGTCCTCGCCCCCACCCCATGATTTCAACACAAAAACGAGCACTTGTCAATGTCATTCCAATGACTCTGATTAAATGCTGCGGCCTGTCTTCGTTATTTCACAACCGTTTTATGACTTGCTTTACTTTCGAAATTCATCCAAACCAAAGTCAGATATGGCGACAGCTCAGGTTGTGAAAACGCTCCGTCTCTCATCCGTTAGTGAAGAGGTCTTTCAGGGAGCCCAGCGCTGATAGGGTTATATAAAAGTGGAGGACAGGAAACTGACACGACACGAAAAAGGATACGACACGACCTGATTTGAATGAGATTCAGCATCACAGAAAGAGACGATAGAACACTATATATACTATATCACTCTGTGTGATACAACCGGTGAAAAGAACGAACAACTCAGAAGGTGATTCCTGCCTTCCTGTCCCACTAACGGAACTTCTTCTTCCTAGGTCTGCTTTCAGACCGTCTCATGTCGTAGATCCTTCTATCTGGAGGGACTTGCATGGAACTCCAACATGCTCCTTGAGGAGGAGGCTTAGGTTTGGGCCTCTTGCTAGAGGATGTCTACATGAAGGACACCGTAGCCTAGACTTTTGCCCCCAATTCGACTTCATGCATGAAAATACACATGGTACACACTTATTTGGGCCAACGTTAGTTTCGGAACACAGCTAGTGTTTGTGTGGTTGATGTGGTCCAGATGCTAATCACCAAACATCCAACTTCTCCCGGGAATCCTCACAGTGTGACTGAGCAACTCCTGCAACTTTCAATCAGAGGGGGTATGGAGTGACCCTGAACTCAGTCTGAAGGACTGGCCATGCTAATGAGGATACTAGCATCCGTGTTCCTGTGAACGGATCGTTTGACGAGAGGTGGAGGATAACCGATGTTAAGTGCTGAGTGTTACTGCTGAAAGAGGCAGATTAAACACGTGTCTGTCTGTTTGTCTGTCTCTCTGCCTGTCTGAATGTCGCCAGTCAACTAAACAAGAGATTACATGGTCGTTCACCTAGCGGCCATTTTGGTTCTAAACCCACGTGCACTTCTTTAAAGAAGCGGCAGAACCGACATGGCCGATATTGCGTCAGGAAGAGGTCGGAAAAGGTCTTCCGTAGGGAGGGTGGGGACATGTTAGAGGTTGACAGATAGAGAGAGAGATATCTGAAGATCAATATATTGAAGCATTTATATATACTGTAGCGACCCTTGGCTTGGACATTTAAATAGTTTGTCAGCATGTATTGCAACGTTCTTCTTGTCAATCAGCGTGGGGGCGCATCATTAGGTCTGCTGGGGCTGCGGGCAGCCTGGCCACCTTGTCAGAGAGTGCCCTAAAGCTGTGAGAGCCCAGGGAAACGGGTCAGGGTCCGCGTAATTGGGGAGACGCGAGGCCCTGCCCCCGTACCCCCGCCGACGTCGTCTGGAGGAGCCCGTCATCGCAGCCGGGGGGGGGCGGGGCTCCAACAGGCTCCAGCGTCATGGAGCCTGTTGTCGTGGTTGGGCGGACCTGGGCCGGGGACTTTTGACATGTTCCTGTCACTGTTGAGGGGGTGGCTTGTTTGGCTTCAGTCGATACGGGGTCTGCAGTGACCCTGATGAGGCCAAACATTTTGCCAACCTGGACGGTACTCAAACCTACAACTGTGCAGCTCCACACAGTCCACACGGGGGAGAGGGCTCCCATGAAAGGGAAGGGGTTGTTGTCCATCTGCGTAGGGAGAAAGACTGCCCTCCATGCCGTGCAGGACCCCTGTATCCTAGGGCTGGATTTCCTGCGATGCACAGGCTGGACCTGGAGAGGGGGGGCGATTGGCTTCCAAGGAGGGCCCACAGTCTATATGGCCCCGCCAAACACCTCCTACATCCGGCCCCCACCGACAACAGCTCGGATGGACCAGTCACACGTCCCCGCCCCCCCTTCACCCCCTTGCAAAGACCTTCCAACCACCCTGTCTTCCCGATCCCTGCCCATTGTCTCAGTCCTCCTCCCGGAACCCTTCCCCCCCTCCCCGCCACCCCCTCGTGTCAATGTTTCGGGCCCCTGCAGACTACTCCCTTGCCACTCCAGCACCCCACCCCATGAGCCTGGGCCCCTTCCCCTGCCCTGCCCATTATCCCCAGACAGGTGTGGAGACTCTGCTGTCTACTGTGCGGGCAATTTGGCAGGGGCACTGTGATTGACTAGACCCTCAACAGCAGGATCAGCTGTGGCTACTACTGGCGGAGTTTAAGGACAGCTTTGCCTTGAGTGCCGGTGTCGCTTCCGGGACTTTATTTGTTCCCTCGAGGACGAGGAACTTTGAAGGGGGGAGGCAATGTAGCGACCCTGGGACATTTAAATAGTTTGTGTGCATGTATTGCAATGTTCTTCTTGTCAATCAGTGTGGGGGCGAATCATTAGGTCAGCTGGGGGAGGGCCTTGGAAGAACAGGAGGGTGGAGGCTTGCACGTGAGGAAGACTGTGTTTGGGGTTGCCGGGCTATGTTTTGGGTGAGATTTTTGCCGTTGATTACGCGTTCCAGTGACGTCGTTTTGTTACATAAAAAAGTTCCTTCAAATAACTATGACTGGACATCTTTATGTCACTGACGAGGTCATTACAATACATATAGATCTACAGACAGAGAGATTGAGTGGGCGAGTGAGTTTGTGGGGGGAGAGAGAGAGAGACAGAGAGAGACAGAGAGAGATCACTCAAGCACTTCTCCATTCGACAATATAAATATCCCTCCCTGCTAAGAGAGGGCAGTTTACTGGTCCAACGCTAGACGATCATTAACACCTGATCTCCTCTGCCATCCTCCTGTCTATCTCTTGATCGTTAAAAGCAGCCAATCACAACCAGTGAAGATGACGACCTGTGGCCCCATGACGAAGAGCCTGCTGCTTCTGGCTGTGGTGGTCGCTCTGACCGGACAAGGATCTGCAGGTGAGGGGAGGATGGGGACGACGGGGACCTGGGTTCTCAGGGTACGCCACGAGAACCAAGGTACGGACTGCCGTCTTACAATGTGAAAGTTAGGGAAACTAACCGTCTTTCTGTCTCTTCTTCAGTACCTCATAAGCCCTTTGAATGCTGCGAAAGGGTGAGCATAAAGCAGATCACTGAAACCATCGTGGACTACATGGTGCAAAAGAAAAACAAACCCTGTGTCAATGCCGTCATGTAAGTGACCAGCCTTATGAAACTAATGTGTTCTTCAACAGAAACATCTCTAGCTTTGACCATGTGCTAGGATGTGTGTCTTCGTTTGAACGTGCGTGTTAGGATGTGTTAACCTCATTTAGGGTGTCATCCATGGCTCAGACTACTCACGGTGTCTCTGTGTTTTGTGTAGATTCCAAACGGAGAGTGGTCGTTTGTACTGCTGCAAACGTGATGAGCCCTGGGTGATGAGGAAGGTTAGGGAGCTTGAGTAAGTGTCCCTCACTCATTCACTCACATATTCATTCACTCACACACTCATTCATTCACAAACACATTCATTCACACAGTTTATGAAAAACAAAATCTAAGTCTCTGTGTTTGTGTTTCACAGGGGGACAAAAAGAGCAGCATTGGCCTCCACCCCCTCCCTCCTGTAGCTCATCACCTCCAGCTCCTCTCCTCCACCATTGGAGGGAACCAATGCCACGCCCTCAACGCATTATACCGTCCAATGGAAATGCATCTTATTCAGCGCAGGCCAATGAGCACCAAGATGGCTGACCAGATACTTTTGAGGAGGAAAACCAATGACCTGCTAGCACTTTTTTTTTTTTTTTTATTAATTTAGAGAACTCCAAGCATTTTTGCGGAAGTGGTTTAGGGGCACATTTTTTTGAATGAGTTCCGAGTCTGAAGCCAGCACTCAAAAAAAGGAATCACATGTGGCCCTAATCCTATTCTCTACATTGTCGATCCCTTATAGGTTATTTATTAAATTATAATAATATAGCACGACATTTAAATGTATTTTCAAAATAGAGTCCTATTTATTGATTGTATTTATCAATGTCGGTGCATTATGTTACAATGTTCTGTCATTGTTATTCTATAAATTCACTGAATTTGTTGAAGGTTCGAGCCATTTATTGATTCATACGTTATTAGCATTTTAATAATCAAAAATACTCTGTATGTTTGAATATAAATAAACATGTCCTATTCTAAAACCTGACTCTCATTATTTAATAACTTTGTCTTTTGGCGTCTTCACCCCAATCTTTCAAAATAACCTCAGTAACTGCCTCCAAATCAATCATTACTTTACTACTTGTAAAATATCTAAACATAAACGCTTAGCTGAGCATATGGACAGGTCAGCCTCAGAGCCTCTCAGAAGTGTCACTCTGCTCCTTAAGTTATGGATTATTGGTTTCCTTCATTCTGTCCTTGTTTTACATTTTCATTTTACATTAAGGGCATTTACCAGATTGTTTTATCCAAAGCGACTTACAACATGTTCATTTATCAGAAGAAAGAGAAACAACAATATATTGCTGTCGTCATCCATGATACGATGCATATTAATAAGCTCCAACAATGAATAACTTTTAAGGGAATCGTGGTAAATTATGTGATTTTGCGATAAGAATGCCATTCTCCAGTTTATGAGATGAAAATGGACAGCCTGTGTTTTGGTTCTTGAGGCCTAAATTATAACCTTTAGTTAAGATAAATTACCTTAAGCATTAATTCTATTTCCTGCGAACAACAAAGATATTCCGTACGAATAAGTTATCTAAATATACCACGCCCGGTTCACTTGCATCCTTGTGTATCTTCACAAATTTGGTTTAACTTTCTAACCTTCACTCTGTCCACTAGAGGGCGGTAGAGAGATCATGAGTCTGCATGAACGAGCAAGTTCACAAATGGGTTCTTGTTTAACATGATCATCAAATTTATTGAAGTGATTGAGTGAGTCAATGTGTGGGAGAGTGATGTCTGGGAATGTGAACCTTGTGTCTACTGAGGGAGGGGGGCACGTGATGGAGGTTGTTAGTTGTTCCCATGGTAACCTGGTCAGTCACTAAGGTATGCACGTGATGCATGAGAATGGGGTGTGGCTCCTGGGATTAACGCTTACTCTGACCACCTTTAAATCAAGATTGAAGACTTTTATGTATGCTTTTGCTCTGCTAAATCTTAAATACGATACAATACAATTTCTAAAATGCTTTTTTAACTTTGCCTTTATTTTTATATTTTATTACTAAAATGCTTTTTAACTTTGCCCTTATTTTCTATATTTTCTAGAAAGATACATGATCTGATACCAGAGAGCAAGGATAAGGGTATGAGACCAAATTTCTGTCTGGTTTAAAGTCCTACAATCTGGGTTGGAGTCCCGGCGAAAGGACCAAATTCCTTTAGGTCGGGTTGGAGTCCGAGAGAAAGAAACAAGTTCCTCTAGGTTGGGTTGGAGTCCTGACATGGGTAACTTTGAAGGGTTTGAGACCCAAGTTCTGTCTGGGTTTAGAGTCCAAGAATCCTGGCTAGAGTCCTAGAATCCGGGTTTTAGTCCCAGAGAAAGGACCAAGGTCCCTTAGGTCGGGTTGGAGTCCCGACGTGGGTTTCAGAGAGACTGTTGATCTGATCTTAAATACATTGCACTTTCAAAAAGGCTGAACAATTTTACTAATTTTTTGCATGTGTTTTCTTTTACTTACCTATTATTTAATTGTATGACAATGTTTATATGTGAAGCTCTTTGAGTCTGCCTTGTGTATGAAAAGTGCTACATAAATAAAGTTCCCTTGTCTTGCCATGCCTTATCATCGTCATTATGACTATCTATCTACATGTCTGTCCGTCTATCTATCTATCTGGCTGTATGTATGTCTGTCTCTCTTTTTTTCTTACTTGTCATCATATTTGTCTCAGACAAAAGTTTGAGCACAATTTTTTCCCACTTCATCGAAACACTCTCGTAGGGAAAGGAAGTGAATCAATGACCTCAAGTGTCCGTTCAGACAGACAATGAGGAAACAATTGAGTGAAAACGATGAGCACATGACCAAAATTCTTAATCATGCAGTGTAAATCATGGAGAATGGCCTAAAAATAGGGCGATAAAAACATCTAGAAGAGGCTGTTTTCATCCAAATGATTTACAGGTGAGGATGAGAGGAAAGAAGACATGCAACCAATATTATACACATTCCAAACTAGCAAGTTCTGCAGACACACCGTGACGGAGAGCCGACCAGAGTGGCTATTGGGGCAACCAGAGGTGCACATATTGGGGTAGACATATATGGTAGCTAATTGTATATATATTTTTTTCTTTCAATATGGCTTTAAACCAAAGCTGATGCATAGAAACATCAGACTCATGTTAACCACATTGTACCTTTACCAGCATTATGTTTTAACTAAAATGGAAATAATTGGGACCAGTCACATAAACAAAAGATTACATGGTCGTTCACCTAGCAGCCATTTTGGTTCTAATCCCACGTGCACTTCTTTCAAGACGCAGCAGAACCAACATGGCCAACAGGTGAATAAGGCCGGTATTAAAGGCCCACTATGCAGGATCAGCCATTTCTTCGCTGTTTTCTTGGTTTGCGCACGCACTTTTCTCTACACAGCGCCCCCTCCAGCTTCGTAGTAGATATTTTACAACACTGTCGTAACAACTCGTTGACGACCCTTCCCCATGCACTTCTACGCTAGCCATGTGCATTTGTTTTCAAAGAAGCCGCGAATGCGTGGAGCCATGGCCGAAGTACATGTTCATAAAGTGTAGAGAAGGTTCTACATTTTTAAAATGGTGTATTTGTATTGCAATAAACATGAATCCATCCTTTTTAACAGTTGACAGGGAGAATTTATATCCTAGATTATAATTGTTTCATCTTTGGTGGACAGAACAATCAGTGTAAGAGTGTTGGCCAACATAATACATAACGATAGCACCAACAGTCGCCTCTTGGGTCCCTTATCAGTCGATTGATCCATGATGAATGCAACAAATGCCTCGCACCTGGCTGTTTATATCTAGCCGGTGCCATGTTTGGGGGTGTGTCTGTGCCGTAAAGCATTTTCGAAACTACAATCTGACTACATTTTCAAGGCGCGATTGGATACTTCCGCTGCGTCACATCCAGGTTGTGTCGGTCCGAACAGAGCAAGTTGCATATTCCCTTTTTCCTTGGAGAAGCGACAAGGGGCAATGAAACACCCACCAAACGACCCAGAAATGGTTGTAGGACCATTAGAATAACTCTCAACCTGCATAATTAATGTAATTCTGGCAAAAATGTTGCATGGGGCCTTTAACTTCCAAGAAACAAAAGGCGTAGGAGACATTCTTTCTAGGTTTGCAATCCTCCGTCCTCGTCCCTTTCTTGGTTCCTTCCCTTTTCCAGAGCAAAGGGACTTGAGAGAGTCTTCCGATATTGCATCAGAAAGCGGTCGGAAAAAGGCTTCTCTATGGAGGGCGAGAGACGTCACTCCAGCACTTCTCCTTTTTCACAATATAAATATCCCTGTCCTGCTGAGAGAGGGCAGTCCACTGGTCTAACGGTAGAAGAGCATTAACACCTGATCTTCTCTGTCGTCTTCCTGTCTATCTCTTGATCGTTAAAAGCAGCCAATCAGAACCAGTGAAGATGACGACCTGTGGCACCGTGGCGAAGAGCCTGCTGCTGCTGGCTGTGGTGGTCGCTCTGACCGGACAAGGATCTGCAGGTGAGGGGAGGATGGGGCCGACGGGGACCTGGGTTCTCAGGGTACGCCACGAGAACCAAGGTACGGACTGCCGTCTTACAATGTGAAAGTTAGGGAAAACTAACCGTCTTTCTGTCTCTCTTTCAGTACCTGAGAAGTTCTCTAAATGCTGCACCAAGGTGAGCAGACAGCAGATCACTGAAACCATCGTGGACTACATGGTGCAAAAGAGAAACAATCACTGTGTCAATTCCATCATGTAAGTGACCGGCCATATGCGTGTTCTTCAAAAGAAACATCTGTACCATTGATCTACCTTTGAACGTGTGTTAAGATGTGTGTCTTCATTTGAACGCGTTTTAGGATCCGTGTCTTTGTTTGAACGTGTGTTCGGTTGTGTGTCTTCATTTGAACGTGTGTGCTAGGATGTGTTAACCTCGGATAGGCTGTCATCCATGGCTCAGACTACTCACGGTGTCTCTTTGGTTTGTGTAGTTTCCGAACGGAGAGTGGTATTTTGTACTGCAGCAAACATGATGAGCCCTGGGTGAGGAGGAAGGTCCGGGAGCTTGAGTAAGTGTCCCTCACTCATTCACTCAAACTCATTCATTCACAGTTTATGAAAAACAAAATCTAAGTCTCTGTGTTTGTGTTTCACAGGACAAAAAAAGCAGCATTGGCCTCCACCCCCTCCCTCCTGAAGCTCATCACCTCCAGCTCCTCTCCTCCACCATTGGAGTGAACCACCGGAACGTCCTCAACGCATTATACCGTCGAATAGAAAAGCTTCTTACACAGCGTCGACCGATGAGCTCCAAGATGGCAGACCAGATACTTTTGAAAAGGAAAACAATGGACTGCTCGATTTAAAAAATAATAATAATTTAGAGAACTCCAGATATACTAGCATTTTTGCAGAAGTGCTTAAGGGCCATATGTGATTTTTTTTTCATTATTTCTAAGTCTGAAGTCAGAACTCCAGAAAAAGAATCACATGTTGCCCTAATCCTCTTCTCTACATTGTCAACCCGTTATAGGTTATTTATTAAATTGTAATAATATAGCACAACATTTAAATGTATTTTCAAAAGATAGTCCTATTTATTAATTGTATTTATCAATGTCAGCGCATTATGATACAATGTTGTATCATTGTTTATAAGTTACAACCCAGTCTCACGGGAATATGTGACGCTGTCACGTCACGTCATTTAATCTATTCACTCGTGATCTGGGAATGGGATCTGGGAAGTTTTCTGTTGCGGTTTGCCTTCAGATCAACACACCTGCATTTAATGTATCCGTGAATTGTCACCATTTCTCAGAATCAATGGTGAAAGTAGAAACGGGTGACCAAAAGCTGTCATAATGTTAGAAATTTGTGCTTTTGGCACGAAAATTTGAAATTACGTGTCCCAGATCACGAATGAATAGATTAAATGACGTGACAGAGTCACGTATTTCCGTGAGACTGGGTTGTAAACTAACAGGATTTGATGAAGATTCTAGCTATTTATTAATTTATAAGTTTTTAGCATTTTAATATTCAAATGTATTTTGTGTGTGAATATAAATAAAATATGTCCTATTCTATAACCTCACTCTCTATCTCCATTATTTCATGATTTTGTTTTTGGCATCTTCACACCAATCTTTGAAAATAACCTCAGTAACTGCCTCCAAATCAACCATTTGTTTCCTTCATTCTGTCCTTTGTTTTACATTTTCATTTTACATTCAAGGCATTTGGCAGACACTTTTATCCAGTGACTTACAGTATGTACATTTGTCTGAAGAAAGAGAAACAACAATATATCGCTGTCGGTACAGTAAGCTTCATCATAGAACCAAGTGCCAAGCACCAACAATCGCTAGGTTGACCCATTCCCCGTATACAGCAAAGATAGCTAGGATAAGATGCTACACTATGCCAAGTACTATTCTTAAATGCAAGGACATACAACACACAAAAAGTGTGTACATTAAGTGCCAGAACGTACAACATACGATGAGTTGATTTACTGCTGTCAATCAGGGCCTGTATTAACTTCTAAGAAACCCACATAGGAGACGTCATTTCTTATGCAATCCTCCTTCCTCTTTCCTTTCTGAGTTCCTTCCCTTTTTCACCCAAAGGGACTTTGGAAAGACGTCCGATACATCCATAGAAGGGCTTCCCTATACAGGGTTTAGGGGATCTTGTTCTCGTCTGTGAGTCCAACACCCTGGCAACGACACTGTAACTGCATGTCCGTCATGCCCAACGCACAGAGTGCGGATTCACGCAGAGTGTGTGCAGTGCGACCCAATTATTATTTTTTGAGTCATAGTGTTTCAATGGAGCAAAGCACATTTCCCAATGACGACATTTAACAGACGCTTTGATGCAGAGTCTAGGTGACCTCGTGAGTCCTGAGTACATGGAGCACTGATAAAGCGAGGCTGCCCTTTTTCACTCATATGGGTCTGTGACTGATTTGCCTTATTCTTTCTCTCCTTCACAGCACAGAGATCAATAAAGAGGGGGTTGCTTGAGTGACGAGATCGGATGAAGTGGCACCAATGAGGTTCATGGAATTTGTAGGGCACACAAATTCACTGTAACAATGAGTATAATGGAACGAGTTGTTTCCTACTGGGCCTGTGATTCGTCTTTGACAATGAGTCTCCTTATGATTCATGACCTCACCCCTCCCCCACCACATCCTCCCTCACACCCACACCATGTCTGTCATACTTCAACATGTTAACATTTTCATTCACACGACTTAGAATAAGTACATTTGTCAGAAGAAAAATAAACGACAATACATGGTTGTCGGTACCGTAAGGATGTTCATGGAACCAAGTGCCAAGCACTAGTAATTGCTAGCTTAACCCATTCTCTGTGTTAAACAAAGATAGCTAGGATATGATGCTACATAATGCTAGGCACTATTTGCAAGTGCCAGGACAATAAGTGTGTACATTAAGTGCCAGGACGAACAACATATAATAAGTGCATTAGAGGGGGGGGGGGGTCCACTGAGACCAGCCCCCCCCCCCCCCCTTGCAGATTACCCCTAACAGTGGTCCCTCACTCAATCATCAATGGGGTTCAATGGTGTACGGACGATTAGAACAAAATTGATAGACAAAAGTGTTGGAGATGGGAGGACAGTCTTGCCATCGTTACTCGCCCCCACCCCATGATGTCAAAACGAAAACGAGAATGTTTATGTCATCAGGTTCAACTGACTAATGTCATTCTATGTCATTCCAATGACTGATTAAATGCTGTGGCCTATCTTCATCATTTCACAACCGTTTTATGACTCGCTTAACATTCTAATTAAATCTCAAAACGTAAGACAGATATCCCCACAGGTCAGGTTATGAAAACGTTCCGTCTCTTCTCCGTTAGTGAAGAGGTGTTTCAGGGAGCTCAGCGCTGCCTATGATAGGATTATATAAAAGTGGAGGACAGGAAACAGACAGAAAAAAAAGATATGACACGACCTGATTGGAATGACTTTCAGCATCACAGAAAGAGACGGTAAAACACTAAATATACTCTGTGTGATACACAGAGTCCTTGCTCTACAATTAAATTTTACATTCACGGCATTTAGCAGACGCTTTTATCCAAAGTGACTTACAATATGTATATTTGTAAGAAGAAAGAGGAACAACAATATATCGCTGTCCGTACAGTAAGGATATTAATAGAACCAAGTGCCAAGCACCAACAATCGCTAGGTTAACCCATTCCCTGTATCCAACAAAGATAGCTAGGATAAGATGCTAAATAATGCTAAGCACTATTTGCAAGTGCCAGGACATACATCATACAATGAGTGTGTACATTAAGTGCCAGGACGTACAACACACAATAAGTGTGTACATTAAGTGCCAGGACGTACAACATACAACAAGTGTATAAGAGGGGGGTGGGGGGGTCAACGAGCTAAACTACACGCTCTATCATGAGGTGGTCCACTGAGACCAGCCCCCCCTTCCAGATCAACACTAACATTAGTCGCTCACTCAATAATCAATGAGGCTCAACTCTGTTTGGACGAACAGAACAAAAGTGTGTGAAAACGATGGGTGGAACAGCCTTGCCATTGCTCCTCGCCCCCACCCCGTGAATTCAACACAAAAACGAGCACTTGTCAATGTCATTCCAATGACTCTGATTAAACGCTGCGGCCTGTCTTCGTTATTTCACAACCGTTTTATGACTTGCTTTACTTTCGAAATTCATCCAAACCAAAGTCAGATATGGCGACAGCTCAGGTTGTGAAAACGCTCCGTCTCTCATCCGTTAGTGAAGAGGTCTTTCAGGGAGCCCAGCGCTGATAGGGTTATATAAAAGTGGAGGACAGGAAACTGACAGAAAAAAAGGATACGACACCACCTGATTTGAATGAGATTCAGCATCACAGAAAGAGACGATAGAACACTATATATACTATATCACTCTGTGTGATACAACCGGTGAAAAGAATGAACAACTCAGAAGGTGATTCCTGCCTTCCTGTCCCACTAACGGAACTTCTTCTTTCTAGGTCTGCTTTCGGACCGTCTCATGTCGTAGATCCTTCTATCTGGAGGGACTTGCATGGAACTCCAACATGCTCCTTGAGGAGGAGGCTTAGGTTTGGGCCTCTTGCTAGAGGATGCCTACATGAAGGACACTGTAGCCTACGCTTTTGCCCCCAATTCGACTTCATGCATGAAAATACACATGGTACACACTTATTTGGGCCAACGTTAGTTTCGGAACACAGCGAGTGTTTGTGTGGTTGATGTGGTCCAGATGCTAATCACCAAACATCCAACTTCTCCCGGGAATCCTCACAGTGTGACTGAGCAACTCCTGCAACTTTCAATCAGAGGGGGTGTGGAGTGACCCTGAACTCAGTCTGAAGGACTGGCCATGCTAATGAGGATACTAGCATCCGTGTTCCTGTGAACGGATCGTTTGACGAGAGGTGGAGGATAACCGATGTTAAGTGCTGAGTGTAACTGCTGAAAGAGGCAGATTAAACACGTGTCTGTCTGTTTGTCTGTCTCTCTGCCTGTCTGAATGTCGCCAGTCAACTAAACAAGAGATTACATGGTCGTTCACCTAGCGGCCATTTTGGTTCTAAACCCACGTGCACTTCTTTCAAGAAGCGGCAGAACCGACATGGCCGATATTGCGTCAGGAAGAGGTCGGAAAAGGTCTTCCGTAGGGAGGGTGGGGACATGTTAGAGGTTGACAGATAGAGAGAGAGATATCTAAAGATCAATATATTGAAGCATTTATATATACTGTAGCGACCCTTGGACATTTAAATAGTTTGTCAGCATGTATTGCAACGTTCTTCTTGTCAATCAGTGTGGGGGCGCATCATTAGGTCTGCTGGGGCTGCGGGCAGCCTGGCCACCTCGTCAGAGAGTGCCCTAAAGCTGTGAGAGCCCAGGGAAACGGGTCAAGGTCCGCGTAATTGGGGAGACGCGAGGCCCTGCCCCCGTACCCCCGCCGACGTCGTCTGGAGGAGCCCGTCATCGCAGCCGGGGGGGGGGCGGGGCACCAACAGGCTCCAGCGTCCTGGAGCCTGTTGTCGTGGTGGGGCGGACCTGGGCCGGGGACTTTTGACATGTACCTGTCACTGTTGAGGGGGTGGCTTGTTTGGCTTCAGTCGATACGGGGTCTGCAGTGACCCTGATGAGGCCAAACATTTTGCCAACCTGGACGGTACTCAAACCTACAACTGTGCAGCTCCACACAGTCCACACGGGGGAGAGGGCTCCCATGAAAGGGAAGGGGTTGTTGTCCATCTGCGTCGGGAGAAAGACTGTCCTCCATGCCGTGCAGGACCCCTGTATCCTAGGGCTGGACTTCCTGCGATGCACAGGCTGGACCTGGAGAGGGGGGGGCGATTGGCTTCCAAGGAGGGCCCACAGTCTATATGGCCCCGCCAAACACCTCCTACATCCGGCCCCCACCGACAACAGCTCGGATGGACCAGTCACACGTCCCCGCCCCCCTTCACCCCCTTGCAAAGACCTTCCAACCACCCTGTCTTCCCGATCCCTGCCCATTGTCTCAGTCCTCCTCCCGGAACCCTTCCCCCCCTCCCCGCCACCCCCTCGTGTCAATGTTTCGGGCCCCTGTAGACTACTCCCTTGCCACCCCAGCACCCCACTCCATGAGCCCGGGCCCCTTCCCCTGCCCTGCCTAACATCCCCAGACAGGTGAGGAGACTCTGCTGTCTACTGTGCGGGCAATTTGGCAGGGGCACTGTGATTGACTAGACCCTCAACAGCAGGATCAGCTGTGGCTACTACTGGCGGAGTTTAAGGACAGCTTTGCCTTGAGTGCCGGTGTCGCTTCCGGGACTTTATTTGTTCCCTCGAGGACGAGGAACTTTGAAGGGGGGAGGCAATGTAGCGACCCTGGGACATTTAAATAGTTTGTGTGCATGTATTGCAATGTTCTTCTTGTCAATCAGTGTGGGGGCGAATCATTAGGTCAGCTGGGGGAGGGCCTTGGAAGAACAGGAGGGTGGAGGCTTGCACGTGAGGAAGACCGTGTTTGGGGTTGCCGGGCTATGTTTTGGGTGAGATTTTTGCCGTTGATTACGCGTTCCAGTGACGTCGTTTTGTTACATAAAAAAGTTCCTTCAAATAACTATGACTGGACATCTTTATGTCACTGACGAGGTCATTACAATACATATAGATCTACAGACAGAGAGATTGAGTGGGCGAGTGAGTTTGTGGGGGGAGAGAGAGAGAGACAGAGACAGAGACAGAGAGAGATCACTCAAGCACTTCTCCATTCGACAATATAAATATCCCTCCCTGCTAAGAGAGGGCAGTTTACTGGTCCAACGCTAGACGATCATTAACACCTGATCTCCTCTGCCATCCTCCTGTCTATCTCTTGATCGTTAAAAGCAGCCAATCAGAACCAGTGAAGATGACGACCTGTGGCCCCGTGACGAAGAGCCTGCTGCTGCTGGCTGTGGTGGTCGCTCTGACCGGACAAGGATCTGCAGGTGAGGGGAGGATGGGGCCGACGGGGACCTGGGTTCTCAGGGGACGCCACGAGAACCAAGGTACGGACTGCCGTCTTACAATGAGAAAGTTAGGGAAACTAACTGTCTTTCTGTCTCTTCTTCAGTACCTCATAAGCCCTTTGAATGCTGCGAAAGGGTGAGCATAAAGCAGATCACTGAAACCATCGTGGACTACATGGTGCAAAAGAAAAACAAACCCTGTGTCAATGCCGTCATGTAAGTGACCAGCCTTATGAAACGAATGTGTTCTTCAACAGAAACATCTCTAGCTTTGACCATGTGCTAGGATGTGTGTCTTCGTTTGAACGTGCGTGTTAGGATGTGTTAACCTCATTTAGGGTGTCATCCATGGCTCAGACTACTCACGGTGTCTCTGTGTTTTGTGTAGATTCCAAACGGAGAGTGGTCGTTTGTACTGCTGCAAACGTGATGAGCCCTGGGTGATGAGGAAGGTTAGGGAGCTTGAGTAAGTGTCCCTCACTCATTCACTCACATATTCATTCACTCACACACTCATTCATTCACAAACTCATTCATTCACACAGTTTATGAAAAACAAAATCTAAGTCTCTGTGTTTGTGTTTCACAGGGGGACAAAAAGAGCAGCATTGGCCTCCACCCCCTCCCTCCTGTAGCTCATCACCTCCAGCTCCTCTCCTCCACCATTGGAGGGAACCAACGCCACGCCCTCAACGCATTATACCGTCCAATGGAAATGCATCTTATTCAGCGCAGGCCAATGAGCACCAAGATGGCTGACCAGATACTTTTGAGGAGGAAAACCAATGACCTGCTAGCACTTTTTTTTTTTTTTTTATTAATTTAGAGAACTCCAAGCATTTTTGCGGAAGTGGTTTAGGGGCACATTTTTTTGAATGAGTTCCGAGTCTGAAGCCAGCACTCAAAAAAAGGAATCACATGTGGCCCTAATCCTATTCTCTACATTGTCGATCCCTTATAGGTTATTTATTAAATTATAATAATATAGCACGACATTTAAATGTATTTTCAAAATAGAGTCCTATTTATTGATTGTATTTATCAATGTCGGTGCATTATGTTACAATGTTCTGTCATTGTTATTCTATAAATTCACTGAATTTGTTGAAGGTTCGAGCCATTTATTGATTCATACGTTATTAGCATTTTAATAATCAAAAATACTCTGTATGTTTGAATATAAATAAACATGTCCTATTCTAAAACCTGACTCTCATTATTTAATAACTTTGTCTTTTGGCGTCTTCACCCCAATCTTTCAAAATAACCTCAGTA
The DNA here is from genome assembly GCF_026213295.1 of Gadus chalcogrammus. Taxonomy (NCBI): domain Eukaryota; kingdom Metazoa; phylum Chordata; class Actinopteri; order Gadiformes; family Gadidae; genus Gadus; species Gadus chalcogrammus. The sequence continues at coordinate 19,021,424 of NC_079434.1, read as the reverse complement.
ACTGCCTCCAAATCAATCATTACTTTACTACTTGTAAAATATCTAAACATAAACGCTTAGCTGAGCATATGGACAGGTCAGCCTCAGAGCCTCTCAGAAGTGTCACTCTGCTCCTTAAGTTATGGATTATTGGTTTCCTTCATTCTGTCCTTGTTTTACATTTTCATTTTACATTAAGGGCATTTACCAGATTGTTTTATCCAAAGCGACTTACAACATGTTCATTTATCAGAAGAAAGAGAAACAACAATATATTGCTGTCGTCATCCATGATACGATGCATATTAATAAGCTCCAACAATGAATACCTTTTAAGGGAATCGTGGTAAATTATGTGATTTTGCGATAAGAATGCCATTCTCCAGTTTATGAGATGAAAATGGACAGCCTGTGTTTTGGTTCTTGAGGCCTAAATTATAACCTTTAGTTAAGATAAATTACCTTAAGCATTAATTCTATTTCCTGCGAACAACAAAGATATTCCGTACGAATAAGTTATCTAAATATACCACGCCCGGTTCACTTGCATCCTTGTGTATCTTCACAAATTTGGTTTAACTTTCTAATCTACAGTAATTTTTCTGAACTCTTTTCACTCTGTCCACTAGAGGGCGGTAGAGAGATCATGAGTCTGCATGAACGAGCAAGTTCACAAATGGGTTCTTGTTTAACATGATCATCAAATTTATTGAAGTGATTGAGTGAGTCAATGTGTGAGGGAGTGATGTCTGGGAATGTGAACCTTGTGTCTACTGAGGGAGGGGGGCACGTGATGGAGGTTGTTAGTTGTTCCCATGGTAACCTGGTCAGTCACTAAGGTATGCACGTGATGCATGAGAATGGGGTGTGGCTCCTGGGATTAACGCTTACTCTGACCACCTTTAAATCAAGACTGAAGACTTTTATGTATGCTTTTGCTCTGCTAAATCTTAAATACGATACAATACAATTTCTAAAATGCTTTTTTAACTTTGCCTTTATTTTTATATTTTATTACTAAAATGCTTTTTAACTTTGCCCTTATTTTCTATATTTTCTAGAAAGATACATGATCTGATACCAGAGAGCAAGGATAAGGGTATGAGACCAAATTTCTGTCTGGTTTAAAGTCCTACAATCTGGGTTGGAGTCCCGGCGAAAGGACCAAATTCCTTTAGGTCGGGTTGGAGTCCGAGAGAAAGAAACAAGTTCCTCTAGGTTGGGTTGGAGTCCTGACGTGGGTAACTTTGAAGGATTTGAGACCCAAGTTCTGTCTGGGTTTAGAGTCCAAGAATCCTGGCTAGAGTCCTAGAATCCGGGTTTTAGTCCCAGAGAAAGGACCAAGGTCCCTTAGGTCGGGTTGGAGTCCCGACGTGGGTTTCAGAGAGACTGTTGATCTGATCTTATTTGAGATTTTGACAATTTTACTAATTTTTTGCATATGTTTTCTTTTACTTACCTATTATTTAATTGTATGACAATGTTTATATGTGAAGCTCTTTGAGTCGGCCTTGTGTATGAAAAGTGCTACATAAATAAAGTTCCCTTGTCTTGCCATGCCTTATCATCGTCATTATGACTATCTATCTACATGTCTGTCCGTCTATCTATCTATCTGGCTGTATGTATGTCTGTCTCTCTTTTTTTCTTACTTGTCATCATATTTGTCTCAGACAAAAGTTTGAGCACAATTTTTTCCCACTTCATCGAAACACTCTCGTAGGGAAAGGAAGTGAATCAATGACCTCAAGTGTCCGTTCAGACAGACAATGAGGAAACAATTGAGTGAAAACGATGAGCACATGACCAAAATTCTTAATCATGCAGTGTAAATCATGGAGAATGGCCTAAAAATAGGGCGATAAAAACATCTAGAAGAGGCTGTTTTCATCCAAATGATTTACAGGTGAGGATGAGAGGAAAGAAGACATGCAACCAATATTATACACATTCCAAACTAGCAAGTTCTGCAGACACACCGTGACGGAGAGCCGACCAGAGTGGCTATTGGGGCAACCAGAGGTGCACATATTGGGGTAGACATATATGGTAGCTAATTGTATATATCTTTTTTTTCTTTCAATATGGCTTTAAACCAAAGCTGATGCGTAGAAACATCAGACTCATGTTAACCACATTGTACCTTTACCAGCATTATGTTTTAACTAAAATGGAAATAATTGGGACCAGTCACATAAACAAAAGATTACATGGTCGTTCACCTAGCAGCCATTTTGGTTCTAATCCCACGTGCACTTCTTTCAAGACGCAGCAGAACCAACATGGCCGACAGGTGAATAAGGCCGGTATTAAAGGCCCACTATGCAGGATCAGCCATTTCTTCGCTGTTTTCTTGGTTTGCGCACGCACTTTTCTCTACACAGCGCCCCCTCCAGCTTCGTAGTAGATATTTTACAACACTGTCGTAACAACTCGTTGACGACCCTTCCCCATGCACTTCTACGCTAGCCATGTGCATTTGTTTTCAAAGAAGCCGCGAATGCGTGGAGCCATGGCCGAAGTACATGTTCATAAAGTGTAGAGAAGGTTCTACATTTTTAAAATGGTGTATTTGTATTGCAATAAACATGAATCCATCCTTTTTAACAGTTGACAGGGAGAATTTATATCCTAGATTATAATTGTTTTATCTTTGGTGGACAGAACAATCAGTGTAAGAGTGTTGGCCAACATAATACATAACGATAGCACCAACAGTCGCCTCTTGGGTCCCTTATCAGTCGATTGATCCATGATGAATGCAACAAATGCCTCGCACCTGGCTGTTTATATCTAGCCGGTGCCATGTTTGGGGGTGTGTCTGTGCCGTAAAGCATTTTCGAAACTACAATCTGACTACATTTTCAAGGCGCGATTGGATACTTCCGCTGCGTCACATCCAGGTTGTGTCGGTCCGAACAGAGCAAGTTGCATATTCCCTTTTTCCTTGGAGAAGCGACAAGGGGCAATGAAACACCCACCAAACGACCCAGAAATGGTTGTAGGACCATTAGAATAACTCTCAACCTGCATAATTAATGTAATTCTGGCAAAAATGTTGCATGGGGCCTTTAACTTCCAAGAAACAAAAGGCGTAGGAGACATTCTTTCTAGGTTTGCAATCCTCCGTCCTCGTCCCTTTCTTGGTTCCTTCCCTTTTCCAGAGCAAAGGGACTTGAGAGAGTCTTCCGATATTGCATCAGAAAGCGGTCGGAAAAAGGCTTCTCTATGGAGGGCGAGAGACGTCACTCCAGCACTTCTCCTTTTTCACAATATAAATATCCCTGTCCTGCTGAGAGAGGGCAGTCCACTGGTCTAACGGTAGAAGAGCATTAACACCTGATCTTCTCTGTCGTCTTCCTGTCTATCTCTTGATCGTTAAAAGCAGCCAATCAGAACCAGTGAAGATGACGACCTGTGGCACCGTGGCGAAGAGCCTGCTGCTGCTGGCTGTGGTGGTCGCTCTGACCGGACAAGGATCTGCAGGTGAGGGGAGGATGGGGCCGACGGGGACCTGGGTTCTGGGGACGCCACGAGAACCAAGATACGGACTGCCGTCTTACAATGTGAAAGTTAGGGAAAACTAACCGTCTTTCGGTCTCTCCTTCAGTACCTGAGAAGTTCTCTAAATGCTGCACCAAGGTGAGCAGACAGCAGATCACTGAAACCATCGTGGACTACATGGTGCAACTGAGAAACAAGCACTGTGTCAATGCCATCATGTAAGTGACCGGCCATATGCGTGTTCTTCAAAAGAAACATCTGTACCATTGATCTACCTTTGAACGTGTGTTAAGATGTGTGTCTTCATTTGAACACGTTTTAGGATCCGTGTCTTTGTTTGAACGTGTGTTCGGTTGTGTGTCTTTGTTTGAACGTGTGTTAGGATGTGTTAACCTCAGATAGGTTGTCATCCATGGCTCAGACTACTCACGGTGTCTCTTTGGTTTGTGTAGTTTCCAAACGGAGAGTGGTGGTTTGTACTGCTTTAAACATGATGAGCCCTGGGTGAGGAGGAAGGTCCGGGAGCTTGAGTAAGTGTCCCTCACTCATTCACTCAAACTCATTCATTCACAGTTTATGAAAAACAAAATCTAAGTCTCTGTGTTTGTGTTTCACAGGAGGACAAAAAGAGCAGCATTGGCCTCCACCCCCTCCCTCCTGAAGCTCATCACTTCCAGCTCCTCTCCTCCACCATTGGAGGGAACCACCGGCACGTCCTCAACGCATTATACCGTCCAATAGAAAAGCTTCTTACACAGCGTCGGCCAATGAGCTCCAAGATGGCAGACCAGACACTTTTGAAGAGGGAAACAATGAACGGCTTGATTTTTTTTTCAAATTAATTTAGTGTACACCAGGTATACTAGCATTTTTGCAGTAGTGCATAAGGGCCACATGTGATTTTTTTTTATGACTTCTAAGTCTGAAGTCAGAACTCAAGCAAAAGAATCACATGTCGCCCTAATCCTCTTCTCTACATTGTCAACCCGTTATAGGTTATTTATTAAATTATAAAAATATAGCACAACATTTAAACGTATTTTCAAAAGAGAGTCCTATTTATAAATTGTATTTATCAATGTTAGCGCATTATGTTACAATGTTGAATCGTTTATCTATAAGTTCACGGGATTTGATGAAGGTTCTAGCTATTTATTAATTTATACGTTTTAGCATTTTAATGTTCAAAAGTATTTTGTTTGTTTGAATATAAATAAAATATGTCTTATTCTATAACCTGACTCTCTTTCTTCATTATTTCATATTTTTACATCTTTACCCCAATCTTTGAAGATAACCTCAGTAACTGCGACAAAAAATCAGTTTCTTTCATTCTGTCCTCGTTTGATATTTTCATTTTACATTTAAGGCATTTGGCAGACGCTTTTATCCAAAGTGACTTACAGTATGTACATTTGTCAGAAGAAAGAGAAACAACAATATATTGTTGTCGGTACAGTAAGGATGTTCATAGAACCAAGTGCCAAACACCAACAATCGCTAGGCAAATCCATTCCCCGTACGCAACAAAGATAGCTAGGATAAGATGCTACACTATGCTAAGTACTATTCTTATATGCAAGGACATACAACATAGAAAAAGTGTGCATATTAAGTGCCAGAACGTACAACATACAATGAGTTGATTTACTGCTGTTAATCAGGGCCTGTATTGCCTTCCGAGAAACCCTCACAGGAGACGTCATTTCTTGGTATGCAATCCCCCTTCCTCTTTCCTTTCCGAGTTCCATTCCTTTTCAACCTCACTATCTGTGGGTCACTGTGTGGTGGAAAGGAACTTGAAAAGGACGTCCGATACATCCATAGAAGGGCTTCCCTATAGGGGGTTTAGGGCATCTTGTTCTACCGGTAGACTGAAGGTAATGGAGACCGAAACCCACCGCTTTCGTCTGTGACTGCATGTCTGTCATGCCCTAACGCACACAGAAAAACTACGTCAGAAGAAAAAGAAACGACAATATATGGCTGTCGGTACAGTAAGGATGTTCATAAAACCCAAGTGCCAAGCACTTGCAATTGCTAGCTTAACCCATTCCCCGTATAAAACAAAGATAGCTAGGATAAGATGCTACATAATGCTAACAATATACAATAAGTGGGTAAGAGGGGGCGTTTGGGGGGTGGTTAACGAGCTAACCTAACCCTTAATCGTTGGCTGCCCCCCCCCCCCCCTCCCAGATCACCCTTAACAGTGCTCTCACACTCAATACAAAAAAGTGTTAAAAAGATGGGAGGACAGTCTTGCCATCGTTACTCGCCCCCACCCCATGATGTCAAAACTAAAACGAGAATGTTTACGTGTTCATAATTTCACAACCGTCTTCATTATCTCACAACCGTTTTATGACTCGCTTAACATTCTACTTAAATCTCAAACGTAAGACAGATATCCCCACAGGTCAGGTTATGAAAATGTTCCGGTCTCTGCTCTGTTAGTGAAGAGGTGTTTCAGGGGTGCCATGCCGTAATTCCGACGCCTCATTGTTCCGACGTCTCAATGTTCCGAAATACTTTCTAAAATGCTTTTTTAACTTTGCCTTTATTTTTATATTTTATTACTAAAATGCTTTTTAACTTAGCCCTTATTTTCTAAATTTTCCAGAAAGACACATGATCTGATACCAGAGAGCAAGGATAAGGGTATGAGACCAAATTTCTGTCTGGTTTAAAGTCCTACAATCTGGGTTGGAGTCCTGGCGAAAGGACCAAATTCCCCTAGTTCGGGTTGGAGTCCGAGAGAAAGAAACAAGTTCCTTTAGGTTGGGTTGTAGTCCTGACGTGGGTAACTTTGAAGGGTTTGAGACCCAAGTTCTGTCTGGGTTAGAGTCCTAGAATCCTGGCTAGAGTCCTAGAATCCGGGTTTTAGTCCCAGAGAAAGGACCAACGCCCCTGAGGTCGGGTTGGAGTCCCGACGTGGGTTTCAGAGAGACTGTTGATCTGATCTTAAATACATTGCACTTTCAAAAATGCTGAAGTATTTTATTAATTTTTTGCATATATTTTCTTTTACTTACCTATTATTTTATTGTATGACAATGTTTATATGTGAAGCTCTTTGAGTCTGCCTTGTGTATGGCATTGTGCTGCATAAATAAAGTTCCCTTGTCTGGCCTTGCCTTATCATCGTCATTATGACTATCTATCTATCTATCTAGATGTTTGTCTGTCTATGTATCTATCTGGCTGTATGTCTGTCTGTCCGTCTCTCTTGCTGTATGTGTATCCATCAATACATCTCTCTTTATATCTATCCATCTTTCTCTGCCTGGCTGTATGTCTCTCTCTCTCTTTCGCCTTTCTGTCTATTCATCAATAAATCTCTCTCTCTTTATGTCTATATATCTATCTATCTATCTGGCTGTATGTCTTCCCGTCTCTTTTTCTTGCGTGTCATCATATTTGTCTCACACAAAAGTTTTTCCCACTTCATTGAAACCCTCTCGTAGGGAGAGGAAGTGACTCAACGACCTCGAGTGTCCGTTCAGACTGACAATGAGGAAACAATCGAGTGAAAACGATGAGCGCATGACAACAATTCTGAATCATGCAGTGTAAATCATGGAGAATGTCCTAAAATTAGGGCGATAAAAACATTTAGAAGATGCTGCTTTCATCCAAATGATTTACAGGTGAGGATGAGAGGAAAGAAGACATGCAACCAATATTATATGTAGATACTGAACACATTCCAAACAAGCAAGTTCTGCAGACACACCGTGACGGAGAGCCGACCAGAGTGGCTATTGGGACAACCATGTTTATTTATATTTACATTTATTTATTTATATTTATTTATTTATTTATTTATACTAATCCTCTATACAGTTCTCTACATTTATCTTTTATTTTACTTGAATCCTGTTTTACTTCTATTATTATTATTATTATTATTATTATTATTATCTCTACTTTCTATATTAGCTAAGAGTTTATTGTTTACTGTTTACTGTTTTTTGCTTACTTTTTATAGTTAGTTAGTTAAGAGTTTATTGTTTATCTTATATTATATTATAATTATTGTTTACTTTTTATTTTACTTTTTATAGTTATCTAAGAGTGTATTGTTTATCTTATATTGTATATAATTTAATATTGTGTTGCGTTTCTTTCTGTAAACTACTGGACAATCAATTTCCTTGAGGGAGTCATCCCAAAAGGATCAATAAAGCCTAATCTAATCTAATCTAACCAGAGGTGTACATATTGGGGTAGACATATATGGTAGCTAATTGTATAGATATTTTTTTCTTTCAATATGGCTTCAAACCAAAGCTGATACTTAAAAACATCAGACTCATGTTAACCACATTGTACCTTTACCAGCATTATGTTTTAACTAAAATGGAAATAATTGGGACCAGTCACATAAACAAAAGATTACATGGTCGTTCACCTAGCAGCCATTTTGGTTCTAATCCCACGTGCACTTCTTTCAAGACGCAGCAGAACCAACATGGCCGACAGGTGAATAAGGCCGGTATTAAAGGCCCACTATGCAGGATCAGCCATTTCTTCGCTGTTTTCTTGGTTTGCGCACGCACTTTTCTCTACACAGCGCCCCCTCCAGCTTCGTAGTAGATATTTTACAACACTGTCGTAACAACTCGTTGACGACCCTTCCCCATGCACTTCTACGCTAGCCATGTGCATTTGTTTTCAAAGAAGCCGCGAATGCGTGGAGCCCTGGCCGAAGTACATGTTCATAAAGTGTAGAGAAGGTTCTACATTTTTAAAATGGTGTATTTGTATTGCAATAAACATGAATCCATCCTTTTTAACAGTTGACAGGGAGAATTTATATCCTAGATTATAATTGTTTTATCTTTGGTTGAACAGAACAATCAGTGTAAGAGTGTTGGCCTGCATAATTAATGTAATTCTGGCAAAAATGTTGCATAGTGGGCCTTTAACTACCAAAAAAAAGGCGTAGGAGACATTCTTTCTAGGTTTGCAATCCTCCGTCGTCGTCCCTTTCTTGGTTCCTTCCCTTTTCCAGAGCAAAGGGACTTGAGAGAGTCTTCCGATATTGCATCAGAAAGCGGTCGGAAAAGGGCTTCTCTATGGAGGGCGAGAGACATCACTACAGCACTTCTCCTTTATCACAATATAAATATCCCTGTCCTGCTGAGAGAGGGCAGTCCACTGGTCTAACAGTAGAAGAGCATTAACACCAGATCTTCTCTATCGTCTTCCTGTCTATCTCTTGATCGTTAAAAGCAGCCAATCAGAACCAGTGAAGATGACGACCTGTGGCCCCGTGACGAAGAGCCTGCTGCTGCTGGCTGTGGTGGTCGCTCTGACCGGACAAGGATCTGCAGGTGAGGGGAGGATGGGGCCGACGGGGACCTGGGTTCTCAGGGTACACCATGAGAACCAAGGTACGGACTGCCGTCTTACAATGTGAAAGTTAGGGAAAACTAACCGTCTTTCTGTCTCTCCTTCAGCGGTTGAGAAGTTCTCTGATTGCTGCACCAAGGTGAGCAGAGAGAAGATCACTGAAACCATCGTGGGCTTCATTGTGCAAAAGAGAAACAAGCGCTGTGTCAATGCCATCATGTAAGTGACCGGCCACATGGAACGAATGTGTTCTTCAAAAGAAACATCTCTAGCTTTGATCTACCTTTGAACGTGTGTTAAGATGTGTGTCTTCCTTTGAACGTGTTTTAGGATCTGTGTCTTCGTTTGAACGTGTTTTCGGTTGTGTGTCTTTGTTTGAACGTGTGTGTTAGGATATGTTAACCTCAGATAGGTTGTCATCCATGGCTCAGACTACTCACGGTGTCTCTGTGTTTTGTGTAGTTTCCAAACAGAGAGTGGTATTTTGTACTGCAGCAAATATGATGAGCCCTGGGTGATGAAGAAGGTCAGGCAGCTTAGGTAAGTGTCACTCACTCATTCACTCAAATTCATTCATTTACACACAGTTTATGAAAAACAAAATCTAAGACTCTGTGTTCGTGTTTCACAGGGGGACAAAAAAAACAGCATTGGCCTCCACCCCCTCCCTCCTGAAGCTCATCACCTCCAGCTCCTCTCCTCCACCATTGGAGGGAACCACCGGAACGTCCTCAACGCATTATACCGTCCAATAGAAAAGCTTCTTACACAGCGTCGGCCAATGAGCTCCAAGATGGCAGACCAGATACTTTTGAAGAGGGAAACAATGAACGGCTCGATTTTTTTTTCAAATTAATTTAGTGTACACCAGGTATACTAGCATTTTTGCAGTAGTGCATAAGGGCCACATGTGATTTTTTTTTATGACTTCTAAGTCTGAAGTCAGAACTCAAGCAAAAGAATCACATGTCGCCCTAATCCTCTTCTCTACATTGTCAACCCGTTATAGGTTATTTATTCAATTATAAAAATATAGCACAACATTTAAACGTATTTTCAAAAGAGAGTCCTATTTATAAATTGTATTTATCAATGTTAGCGCATTATGTTACAATGTTGAATCGTTGTTTATCTATAAGTTCACGGGATTTGATGAAGGTTCTAGCTATTTATTAATTTATACGTTTTAGCATTTCAGTGTTCAAAAGTATTTTGTTTGTTTGAATATAAATAAAAGATGTCTTATTCTATAACCTGACTCTCTACCT
>NC_079434.1:19001256-19003756 GCF_026213295.1 Gadus chalcogrammus | reverse complement strand
AGGTGTTATTAACGCTCAACGTGTTCTTCCTTTGCGAGGTTAGCGCTTCTATGTTGATGATTACATTCATAATCACATTTAGGGTGTTTAGCAGACGCTTTTATCCAAAGCGGTGCCGACCCCGATATTGAATCATTGCCCCACAAAAGGCTCGGAGACCTTGTGTTCAACCCAACAGGGTTAGGGCTCTTCTCCAGGGAGGGCTCCAGGTGGAATCTTGGTCATTGAGGTCTGAACCCAGAACCCTTTGGGTGCGGGGTTCAGACACTCCTCCGCCACAAGGCGTTAGGCTGAGAGGAGGTCTGCTACCGTACCTTGCGGGTGAGGGGTACCTCGATGGGCACAGGGACCACCTCGGCCAGGAGACACCCGTAGAAGGCCACCATGAAGGCCACCGGGTCGTTGTTGGGGAACACCAGCGCCACCTGGTGGAGTGGAGGAACACGGGGATATAATGGAGATGCATTATTAATATAATTATACAAAATTATAATAAACTGGTTTAATACTGGGGATTTATGGCCAAGCGCAGATGAGATTTTTGGCGGCAAATCATTAAGTAGAAAAAAACAATTTTCATCAAGCCTTTATATTTATGCACACCATACTTTTTGAATAATATATGAATACAAATATTATATCATGTAATAAAACATCACCTAACGTAATCAAGAATTAAAAACGCGTCTTCCATGCATGTTTGGATATGTAGATCTCCGGCGACATCACAACATTGCCACATTTCATCGCTCTTTAAATTTAGAATCATGAGCTGGGAGCAGAGCCAATGAGAATTCAGGCTGAGCGTGTTGCCGTGTGACTCACTCTGTCGCCGGGCCGGACCATCGGCTCCTGCTTGCTGCCCAGTTTGTGCAGGATGTTGTAAGCCAGCTTAATGCTGCGGGACCACAGCTTCCCTGCAGGGATCAAGACACAGGATATGAGGTCATCGGTGTGTGTGTGTGTGTGTGTGTCTGTGTGTGTGTCCTTTTATATAAGCTGCTAAATTAAAATAAATGTTACAGTTGGGATTAAGTGTCAGAGTGTTGCTTAATTCAGAATGTCCCCAAAATATCGTAATGTACTTAATTGTGTGTGTATGTGTGTGTGTGTGTGTATGTGTGTCTATATGTGTGTGTGTGTGTGTGTGTGTGTGTGTGTGTGTGTGTGTGTGTGTGTGTGTGTGTGTGTGTGTGTGTGTGTGTGTGTGTGTGTGTGTGTGTGTGTGTGTGTGTGTGTGTGTGCGAGTGTGTGTGCTGAAGTAGTATGCGATGCATTACATTTTTCACAGAATTAATATCTAACATAAACAGCATTATTCAAAATAATAAGGCTAACTCTATGACATATGCTGGCAAGGTATGCTACCGCTAGCCAGGTGGTGAATAGCACTAGCCAGGTATGCTACCACTAGCCAAGTATGTTACCACTAGCCAGGAATGCTACCGCTAGCCAGGTGATGGCTAGCACCAGTAGGTATGAGTCTCTACTAGCCAAGTATGCTACCACTAGCCATGTAAGCTATCACTAGCCAAGTATGCTACCACTAGCCATGTAAGCTACCACTTGCCAGGTATGCTACCACTAGCCAAGTATGCTACCACTAGCCATGTAAGCGAACACTAGCCAGGTATGCTACCACTAGCCATGTAAACTATCACTAGCCAAGTATGCTACCACTAGCCATGTAAGCTACCACTTGCCAGGTATGCTACCACTAGCCAGGTGTGCTACCACTAGCCATGTAAGCGAACACTAGCCATGAATGCTACCACTAGCCAGGTATGCTACCACTAACAGCGGCCAGGTGAGGGGCGTGTCCTCACCGTAGGTGAGCACGTAGAGGGGCTTCCCGGCCGTGTCCAGGCTGGTGAGGCAGGGGGCCTTGGGGGAGATGGTCCCCCAGCGCTGGAGGGCCGCCTCCAGGGAGGGGGGCCAGTTGGTGACCACGCCCAGCGCCTCGCCCCGCACCGGCATCATCTCCGCCCCCTCGGGGCGGGGCATCTTAGGGTCGGGCTGCTGGACTGGAGGCACAAGAGGAGCAAACACAAAAGGTTAGCCTCCTTTGAGGAGCTCAACTCACATTCACCCACTCGTGCACACGTTCACAGAGCGGCGGCGCTGTCGACCGCGCAGGGCGACGGCCAGCTCGTCGGGGGGGGGCAGTCAGGGTGAGGCGTCTCGCTCAGGGACACCTCGACACTCTAGACTAGTAGCAACCTTCTGGTTCCCAGCCAAGCCGCCCTGAGCCTCCTGGGCCCAACGCCGCCCCGACTCTCTTGAACGCAACTCTTCAGGCGAAACCTATCTGTTTCATGAACCGATGTCGCAGCATCACGTTTAGTTTGTTTAAATATCATGTATCAACCCTCGCGCTAACGCAAATATAACCATAAACAAAAAGCAACAAGAAATGTTGCCGTTTGTACAGAGTTGCAGAAGTGCATTCCAACTCGAGAACAGATCTAAGACGCTACCCATTTGGCTCCAGAGGAAAAAT